>NC_092243.1:50310435-50477935 GCF_036320965.1 Panulirus ornatus
GAGGGCGAAAGCAAAAACAACTAATAAGCAGGTATGTGATGGTGATAGGGGTTAGGAAAGTGGCGTGTACGTAAGTGAAACTCTGAAGATAGTTTGGAGAATGTGTGGGCCGTAATAGTAAGTGTAGATATCAGAAACCAAGAATCTTGGGCGTGATATGGTGTTGAGATGCGGCTGGTATGGAGGCGTGGCGCGTCCTTAATTTCGTGTCTGTTGGGACTGTTTGGCTGGTGCCGGAAACTTGGCTATATACCAGAATACGTGCAGCCAAGGGCATTAGAGTTCACCAAGGCGTCCACGGTGTGGAGAGTTTGGCACCAGACCTGGTGTAGCTATCATATGGCACCTTGACCATCTCCTGCGAGGTTGCCGGTATTGTGAGCTATAAAGTGAAGCACTGTTAGTGGTCAGGATTGTGTACACTACGACTGCTAAGTTATTGAAGTTCACCAGAATGCATCTCATTCACATCCAAGTATCTCTTTCCAGGGGCTCCTTATTCAACCACATACTTACCAGTAGATGAATTTTTGAATATTTTAAAAACGGTATATCTATATATTTGAGGATAATTTAAAATGCTGATTTATTCATTTTCATTTTATTGGTATATTTTTCATACTGTACAGTACAATACCAATCTATATACAAGAAAAAAAGTACATACAATAAGTGTAAAGAAATTCCTACAGTATGAACACATAATGCTTGAAACTGTCATGTTACAATACATTAAAACTTACATGCAAGGAAACATTGATAATTTATGCAATACATACGTCCATGCAAGGCAACAAGTTATGCAATACATACGTCCATGCAAAGCAACATCTAATGATTATTCTGTCATTCAAACGTGCAAGAGCAAAGTAAGTTGTAAATAAAAACAATACAGTATCAGACAGGAAGCATAAACAAACATGCAAATAAAAAGTGCAAACATAACACAGCACAATGAAAAAAATTCATACATAAGTAATGAAGGCAAAGCAATGTATAGCAGAGTAACTGCCAGGGCTCGCCTGTCCTCATTCAGAAAAAAAAGAGTAAATTCCTGCTAGGGTTGCATAGATAGACAAATGCTTTGTACAAAAGTTAATTTCTAAACCTGAATGCTATAACAGTTTATAAATAAAGGAACAAAACTAACAAAAAAATTGTCTTAAAATCCATCCACTCCTCAGCCACACCACATACTGAAGGTCTGATGTTGACATCGGCTATCACAGTCATGTAAGAATTATTATATGTCATCATTACTGATGATAGCAGATGTATGAGATGGAAAGATACCCTGAAAACTGTGCCAGCCATCGAAAGTCGTCAAAGACTTGCATAGATATTTTAGAGTTTGCAGCCATTACTGTTCCAAAAGGGACTACATTAATACTTCCAGACTTTGTCATGCTGCTTGCCCAGATCAAAATTTAGGAGGTAATTCAGGTAGCCTCTGTTTCATAAGTTGATTTTCTCCAAATATCTTTTCTTGGAATGTATTTGTCATATATGTTTTGGTATAGAGTATATTTTTTTCATTTAAATAAAAATCTATGCCACTGGTGGTATTGCCTATCATGAGGGTCATGATAGATCTTTCAATACCATTACAAACATTTTTGACAAAAAAGTTTGGTAAGTGTATGTTTTAATGATTGTAATGTATACAACATATGCAATATGTGTAGTATATGGTCCCATTAGAAATTTACAATGTTACAATTTAAATAGACAAGTATGAATCAATGGTTCATTGTTATTTTTTTATTTCTGACGTGAAATTATGAGAAAAATGGTTAATAACACGATTTCAACAGAACCAGTTTTTGTTAGACATACAAATCTACCAGTGATACCATCTGTAATACATGTTCTTTTGTATTGTTAACTGTTTTGGGTTGAATGGTACTTTATGAGTGCACTTTTTTAGTGTTTAGACTATATGAACATACTTTATTACTATCTTACTGCTTGAGTGAGGCTGTCCCTAATCTCACCCCTCCTATTTTATCCACTCTTTTGCCAGATACAATATTCATGGCATAAAATTATTGTCCATGTGCATAGTCTCATATTGCATAGCATAGTACAAGGTTGCTGTATTTTGTAATGTGTTTTAAATATATTTATATATTCTTGCTATATACAGTGTTCACTTACTATAATATCAATATTTGATATATGGACTAATGCAATGGGTGAGGCAGTGAATAAGCAGTGAATATGGGAGTGAGATATGTAAATGTCTGTATATTCATAAATCAAATTTGAACAGATCACAGCTGTGCTGGACAGATGTCATTTGGAGTTACAACCTCTGAGGAACAGCTCATACATGAACCTGTTGAAATTCCGTTTGTGGACATTGCTTCACAAACAATGACTGGTAAGCTTGAAATTAATATTGGTGCAGTTAATAACAATATTTGGATATTTTTCAAAATTGATAAATCGTAAAATGATGCACCTTACACAAGTTAAGACATTGTGATATTAGACCAATATACACGTACAAAAGGTGAACATAATGCAAGCAAGCAAACAAACAAACAAATTCGGTGATGGCCAGCCATTGATGAGGCAATAACAAGGCTAACATACAGAGAGGTGAGGATGGTTACTACCATGTGTAGTCCGCAGTTGCTGCTCCCAACAGCTGTGACAAGGCAAAACACACATATGTTACTGACAGTCTCATCAGGTAGCATAATGTTACAGGATAATGTCTTGTAATGAGGGTTTCTACTATGGTCAAATCATGCATTGGTAAAGAAATTTATATATATATATATATATATATATATATATATATATATATTTATATTTTTATTATACTTTGTCGCTGTCTCCCGCGTTTGCGAGGTAGCGCAAGGAAACAGACGAAAGAAATGGCCCCCCCCCCCCCCCCCATACACATGTATATGCATACGTCCACACACGCAAATATACATACCTACACAGCTTTCCATGGTTTACCCCAGACGCTTCACATGCCTTGATTCAATCCACTGACAGCACGTCAACCCCGGTATACCACATCGCTCCAATTGACTCTATTCCTTGCCCTCCTTTCACCCTCCTGCATGTTCAGGCCCCGATCACACAAAATCTTTTTCACTCCATCTTTCCACCTCCAATTTGGTCTCCCTCTTCTCCTCGTTCCCTCCACCTCCGACACATATATCCTCTTGGTCAATCTTTCCTCACTCATTCTCTCCATGTGCCCAAACCACTTCAAAACACCCTCTTCTGCTCTCTCACCACGCTCTTTTTATTTCCACACATCTCTCTTACCCTTACGTTACTCACTCGATCAAACCACCTCACACCACACATTGTCCTCAAACATCTCGTTTCCAGCACATCCATCCTCCTGCGCACAACTCTATCCATAGCCCACGCCTCGCAACCATACAACATTGTTGGAACCACTATTCCTTCAAACATACCCATTTTTGCTTTCCGAGATAATGTTCTCGACTTCCACACATTCTTCAAGGCCCCCAGAATTTTCTCCCCCTCCCCCACCCTATGATCCACTTCCGCTTCCATGGTTCCATCCGCTGCCAGATCCACTCCCAGATATCTAAAACACTTCACTTCCTCCAGTTTTTCTCCATTCAAACTCATCTCCCAATTGACTTGACCCTCAACCCTACTGTACCTAATAACCTTGCTCTTATTCACATTTACTCTTAACTTTCTTCTTCCACACACTTTACCAAACTCGGTCACCAGCTTCTGCAGTTTCTCACATGAATCATCCACCAGCGCTGTATCATCAGCGAACAACAACTGACTCACTTCCCAAGCTCTCTCATCCCCAACAGACTTCATACTTGCCCCTCTTTCCAAAACTCTTGCATTTACCTCCCTAACAACCCCATCCATAAACAAATTAAACAACCATGGAGACATCACACACCCCTGCCGCAAACCTACATTCACCGAGAACCAATCACTTTCCTCTCTTCCTACACGTACACATGCCTTACATCCTCGATAAAAACTTTTCACTGCTTCTAACAACTTTCCTCCCACACCATATATTCTTAATACCTTCCACAGAGCATCTCTATCAACTCTATCATATGCCTTCTCCAGATCCATAAATGCTACATACAAATCCATTTGCTTTTCTAAGTATTTCTCACACACATTCTTCAAAGCAAACACCTGATCCACACATCCTCTACCACTTCTGAAACCACACTGCTCCTCCCCAATCTGATGCTCTGTACATGCCTTCACCCTCTCAATCAATACCCTCCCATATAATTTACCAGGAATACTCAACAAACTTATACCTCTGTAATTTGAGCACTCACTCTTATCCCCTTTGCTTTTGTACAGTGGCACTATGCACGCATTCCGCCAATCCTCAGGCACCTCACCATGAGTCATACATACATTAAATAACCTTACCAACCAGTCAACAATACAGTCACCCCCTTTTTTGATAAATTCCACTGCAATACCATCCAAACCTGCTGCCTTGCCGGCTTTCATCTTCCGCAAAGCTTTCACTACCTCTTCTCTGTTTAACAAATCATTTTCCCTAACCCTCTCACTTTGCACACCACCTCGACCAAAACACCCTATATCTGCCACTCTATCATCAAACACATTCAACAAACCTTCAAAATACTCACTCCATCTCCTTCTCACATCACCACTACTTGTTATCACCTCCCCATTTGCGCCCTTCACTGAAGTTCCCATTTGCTCCCTTGTCTTACGCACTTTATATATATATTTGGAGCGGGGGGCTGGAAATCCTCCCCTCTCGTTTTTTTTTTTTTTTTTTTTTTTAATTTTCCAAAAGAAGGAACAGAGAATTGGGCCAGGTGAGGGTATTCCCTCAATGGCCCAGTCCTCTGTTCTTAATGCTACCTCGCTAACGCGGGAAATGGCGAATAGTTTAAAAGAAAAAGAAAATATATATATATATATATATATATATATATATATATATATATATATATATATATATATATATATATATATTTTATTTATTTTGCTTTGTCGCTGTCTCCCGCGTTTGCGAGGTAGCGCAAGGAAACAGACGAAAGAAATGGCCCAACCCACCCCCATACACAATGTATATGCATACACGTCCACACACGCAAATATACATACCTATACATCTCAATGTACACATATATATACACACACAGACACATACATATATACCCATGCACACAATTCACACTGCCTTTATTCATTCCCATCGCCACGTTGCCACACATGGAATACCATCCTCCTCCCCCCTCTTGTGTGTGAGGTAGCACTAGGAAAAGACAACAAAGGCCCCATTCGTTCACACTCAGTCTCTAGCTGTAATGCAATAATGCCCAAAACCACAGCTCCCTTTCCACATCCAGGGCCCCACACAACTTTCCATGGTTTACCCCAGACGCTTCACATGCCCTGATTCAGTCCACTGACAGCACGTCAACCCCGGTATACCACATCGATCCAATTCACTCTATTCCTTGCCCTCCTTTCACCCTCCTGCATGTTCAGGCACCGATCACACAAAATCTTTTTCACTCCATCTTTTCACCTCCAATTTGGTCTCCCACTTCTCCTCGTTCCCTCCACCTCCGACACATATATCCTCTTGGTCAATCTTTCCTCACTCATTCTCTCCATGTGCCCAAACCATTTCAAAACACCCTCTTCTGCTTTCTCAACCACGCTCTTTTTATTTCCACACATCTCTCTTACCCTTACATTACTTACTCGATCAAACCACCTCACACCACACATTGTCCTCAAACATCTCATTTCCAGCACATCCATCCTCCTGCGCACAACTCTATCCATAGCCCACGCCTCACAACCATACAACATTGTTGGAACCACTATTCCTTCAAACATACCCATTTTTGCTTTCCGAGATAATGTTCTCGACTTTCACACATTCTTCAAGGCTCCCATGATTTTCGCCCCCTCCCCCACCCTATGATTCACTTCCGCTTCCATGGTTCCATCCGCTGCCAGATCCACTCCCAGATATCTAAAACACTTTACTTCCTCCAGTTTTTCTCCATTCAAACTTACCTCCCAATTGACTTGACCCTCAACCCTACTGTACCTAATAACCTTGCTCTTATTCACACATACTCTTAACTTTCCTTTTTCACACACTTTACCAAACTCAGTCACCAGCTTCAGTTTCTCACATGAATCAGCCACCAGCGCTGTATCATCAGCGAACAACAACTGACTCACTTCCCAAGCTCTCTCATCCACAACAGACTTGCCTCTCTTTCCAAAAGTCTTGCATTCACCTCCCTAACAACCCCATCCATAAACAAATTAAACAACCATGGAGACATCACACACCCCTGCCGCAAACCTACGTTCACTGAGAACCAATCACTTTCCTCTCTTCCTACACATACACATGCCTTGCATCCCCGATAAAAACTTTTCACTGCTTCTAACAACTAGCCTCCCACACCATATATTCTTAATACCTTCCACAGAGCATCTCTATCAACTCTATCATATGCCTTCTCCAGATCCATAAATGCTACATACAAATCCATTTGCTTTTCTAAGTATTTCTCACATACATTCTTCAAAGCAAACACCTGATCCACACATCCTCTACCACTTCTGAAACCACACTGCTCTTCCCTAATCTGATGCTCTGTACATGCCTTCACCCTCTCAATCAATACCCTCCCATATAATTTACCAGGAATACTCAACAAACTTATACCTCTGTAATTTGAGCACTCACTCTTATCCCCTTTGCCTTTGTACAATGGTACTATGCACGCATTCCGCCAATCCTCAGGCACCTCACCATGAGTCATACATACATTAAATAACCCTACCAAACAATGTATATATATATATTTTATTTATTTATTTTGCTCTGTCGCTGTCTCCCACGTTAGCGAGGTAGCACAAGGAAACAGACGAAAGAATGGCCCAACCCACCCATACACATACATACGTGTCCACACACACCAATATACATACCTGTACATCTCATATATATACACACATATATACATATATATACACACACAGACATATACATATATACACATGTACATAATTCATACTGTCTGCCTTTATTCATTCCCATCGCCATGTGTGCGAGGTAGCACTAGGAAAGGACAACAAAGGCCACATTCGTTCACACTCAGTCTCTAGCTGTCATGTAATAATGCACCGAACCCACAGCTCCCTTTCCACATCCAGGCCCAACAGAACTTTCCATGGTTTACCCCAGACGCTTCACATGCCCTGGTTCAATCCAATGACAGCACGTCGACCCTGGTATACCACATCGTTCCAATTCACTCCATTCCTTGCATGCCTTTCACCCTCCTGCATGTTCAGGCCCCTGATCACTCAAAATCTTTTTCACTCCATCTTTCCACCTCCAATTTGGTCTCCCACTTCTCCTCGTTCCCTCCACCTCTGACATATATTCTCTTGGTCAATCTTTCCTCACTCATTCTCTTCATGTGACCAAACCTTTTCAAAACACCCTCTTCTGCTCTCTCAACCACACTCTTTTTATTACCACGCATCTCTCTCTTACCCTATTATTACTTACTCGATCAAACCACCTCACACCACATATTTTCCTCAAACATCTCATTTCCAGCACATCCACCCTCCTCCTCACAACTCTATCTATAGCCCACTCCTCGCAACCATATAACATTGTTGGAACCACTATTCCTTAAAACACCCATTTTTTCTTACCGAGATAATGTTCTTGACTTCCACACATTCTTCAACACTCCCAGAACTTTTGCCCCCCTCACCCACCCTATGATTCATTTCTGCTTCCATGGTTCCATCCACTGCCAAATCCACTCCCAGATATCTAAAACACTTCACTTCCTCCAGTTTTTCTCCATTCAAACTTACCTCCCAATTATCTTGACCCTCAACCCTACTGTACCTAATAACCTTGCTGTTATTCACATTTACTCTCATATTTCTTCTTTCACACACTTTACCAAACTCAGTTGCCAGCTTCTGCAGTTTCTCACATGAATCAGCCACCAGCGCTGTATCATCAGCGAACAACAGCTGACTCACTTCCCAAGCTCTCTCATCCACAACAGACTGCATACTTGCCTCTCTTTCCAAAACTCTTACCTTTACCTCCCTAACAACCCCATCTATAAACAAATTAAACAGCCATGGAGACATTACACACCCCTGCTGCAAACCTATGTTCATTGAGAACCAATCACTTTTGTCTCTTCCTACACGTACACATGCCTTACATCCTCGATAAAAACTATTCACTGCTTCTAACAACTTGCCTCTCACACCATATATTCTTAATACCTTCCACAGACCATCTCTATCAACTCTATCATATGCCTTCTCCAGATCCATAAATGCTGCATACTAATCCCTTTGCTTTTCTAAGTATTTCTCATACATTCTTCAAAGCAAACACCTGATCCACACATCCTCTACCACTTCTGAAACCACACTGCTCTTCCCCAGTCTGATGCTCTTTACCTGCCTTCACCCTCTCAATCAATACCCTCCCATATAATTTCCCAGAAATACTCAACAAACTTTTTTTTTTTTTTTTTTTTTTTTTTTTTTTTTTTTTGCCGCTGTCTCCCGCGTTTGTGAGGTAGCGCAAGGAAACAGACGAAAGAAGTGGCCCAACCCACCCCCATACACATGTATATACATACGTCCACACACGCAAATATACATACCTACACAGCTTTCCATGGTTTACCCCAGATGCTTCACATGCCCTGATTCAATCCACTGACAGCACGTCAACCCCGGTATACCACATCGCTCCAATTCACTCTATTCCTTGCCCTCCTTTCACCCTCCTGCATGTTCAGGCACCGATCACACAAAATCTTTTTCACTCCATCTTTCCACCTCCAATTTGGTCTCCCTCTTCTCCTCGTTCCCTCCACCTCGGACACATATATCCTCTTGGTCAATCTTTCCTCACTCATTCTCTCCATGTGCCCAAACCATTTCAAAACACCCTCTTCTGCTCTCTCAACCACGCTCTTTTTATTTCCACACATCTCTCTCACCCTTACGTTACTTACTCGATCAAACCACCTCACACCACACATTGTCCTCAAACATCTCATTTCCAGCACATCCATTCCTCCTGCGCACCACTCTATCCATAGCCCACGCCTCGCAACCATACAACATTGTTGGAACCACTATTCCTTCAAACATACCCATTTTTGCTTTCCGAGATAATGTTCTCGACTTCCACACATACTTCAAGGCTCCCAAATTTTCGCCCCCTCCCCCACCTTATGATCCACTTCCGCTTCCATGGTTCCATCCGCTGCCAGATCCACTCCCAGATATCTAAAACACTTCACTTCCTCCAGTTTTTCTCCATTCAAACTCACCTCCCAATTGACTTGACCCTCAACCCTACTGTACCTAATAACCTTGCTCTTATTCACATTTACTCTTAACTTTCTTCTTTCACACACTTTACCAAACTCAGTCACCAGCTTCTGCAGTTTCTCACATGAATCAGCCACCAGCGCTGTATCAACAAACTTATACCTCTGTAATTTGAGCACTAACTTTTATCCCCTTTGCCTTTGTACAATGGCACTATGCAAGCATTCCGCCAATCCTCAGGGACCTCACCATGAGTCATACATACATTAAATAACCTTACCAGCCAGTCAATAGTACAGTCACCCCCTTTTTTAATAAATTCCACTGCAATACCATCCAAATCCACTGCCTTGCCGGCTTTCGTCTTCTGCAAAGCTTTTACTACCTGTTCTCTGTTTACCAAATCATTCTCCCTAACCCTCTCACTTTGCACACCACCTCGACCAAAACACCCTATATCTGCCACTTTGTCATCAAATACCTTCAACAAACCTTCAAAATACTCACACCATCTTCTCACATCACCACTACTTGTTATCACCTCCCCATTTGCCCCCTTCACTGAAGTTCCCATTGATTCCCTTGTCTTATGCACTTTATTTGCTTCCTTTCAAAACATCTTTTTATTCTCCCAAAAATTTAATGATAGTCTCTCACCCCAACTCTCATTTGCCCTCTTTTTCACCTCTTGTACCTTTCTCTTGTCCTCCTGCCTCTTTCTTTTATAAATCTCCTATTCATTTGCATTATTTCCCTGCAAAAATCATCCAAATGCCTCTCTCTTCTCTTTCACTAATAATCTTATTTCTTCATCCCACCACTCACTACCCTTCCTAATCTGCCCACCTCCCACGCTTCTCATGCCACAAGCATCTTTTGCGCAAGCCATCACTGTTTCCGTAAATACATCCCATTCCTCCCCCACTCCCCTTTCCTCTGTTCTCACCTTTTTCCATTCTGTACTCATTCTCTCCTGGTACTTCCTCACACAAGTCTCCTTCCCAAGCTCACTTGCTCTCACCACTCTCTTCACCCAACATTCTCTTTTCTTTTCTGAAAACCTCTACAAATCTTCGCTTTTGCCTCCACAAGATAATGATCAGACATCCCTCCAGTTGCACCTCTCAGCACATTTACATCCAAAAGTCTCTTTCGCGCGCCTATCAATTAACACGTAATCCAATAATGCTCTCTGGCCGTCTCTCCTTCTCACATACGTATGCTTATGTATATCTCTCTTTTTAAACCAGGTATTCCCAATCACCAGTCCTTTTTCAGCACATAAATCTACAAGCTCCTCACCATTTCCATTTACAACACTGAACACCCCATGTACACCAATTATTCCCTCAACTGCCACAT
The DNA here is from genome assembly GCF_036320965.1 of Panulirus ornatus. Classification (NCBI taxonomy): domain Eukaryota; kingdom Metazoa; phylum Arthropoda; class Malacostraca; order Decapoda; family Palinuridae; genus Panulirus; species Panulirus ornatus. Next base: position 50,321,197 of record NC_092243.1, read on the forward strand.
TACTCACCTTTGCATTCAAATCACCCATCACTATAACCCGGTCTCGTGCATCAAAACTACTAACACACTCACTCAGCTGCTCCCAGAACACTTGCCTCTCATGATCTTTCTTCTCATGCCCAGGTGCATATGCACCAATAATCTCCCATGTCTCTCCATCCACTTTCAGTTTTACCCATATCAATCTAGAGTTTACTTTCTTACACTCTATCACATACTCCCACCACTCCTGTTTCAGGAGTAGTGCTTCTCCTTCCCTTGCTCTTGTCCTCTCACTAACCCCTGACTTTACTCCCAAGACATTCCCAAACCACTCTTCCCCTTTACCCTTGAGCTTCATTTCACTCAAAGCCAAAACATCCAGGTTCCTTTCCTCAAACATAGTACCTATCTCTCCTTTTTTCTCATCTTGTTTACATCCACACACATTTAGACACCCCAATCTGAGCCATCGAGGAGGATGAACACTCCCCGCATGACTCCTTCTTCTGTTTCCCCTTTTGGAAAGTTAAAATACAAGGAGGGGAGGGTTTCCAGCCCCCCGCTCCTGTCCCCTTTAGTCGCCTTCTATGACACGTGAGGAATGCATGGGAAGTATTCTTTCTCCCCTATCCCCTATGGTGATTAAATATTTCTAATCAAAAGACTGCATTTCATGAAATTGAGTGTTATTAAGACTTAAATCAATTATATTAATATTGTGTGAAGAAGTACCAGGAGAGATTGAGTGTAGAATGGAAAAAGGTGAGAGCAAATGACATAAGGGGGGTGGAGGAAGAATGGGATGTATTTAGGGAAGCAGTGATGGCTTGTGCAAAAGATGCTTGTGGCATGAGAAAGGTGGGAGGTGGGCAGATTAGAAAGGGTAATGAGTGGTGGGATGAAGTAAGATTGTTAGTGAAGAGAAGAGAGAGAGGCATATGGATGATTTTTGCAGGGAAATAGTGGAAATGACTGGGAGATATATAAAAGAAAGAGGCAGGAGGTCAAGAGAAAGGTACAAGAGGTGAAAACGAGGGCAAATGAGAGTTAGGATGAGAAAGTATCATTAAATTTTAGGGATAATAAGATGTTTTGGAAGGAGGTAAATAAGGTGCGAAAGATGAGAACAAATGGGAACTTCGGTGAAGGGGGCTAATGGAGAGGTGATAACAAGTAGTGAAGTGAGAATGAGATGGAGTGAGTATTTTGAAGGTTTGTTGAATGTGTTGGACGATAGAGGGGCAGATATAGGGTGTTTTGGTCAGGGTGGTGTGCGAAGTGTGAGGGTCAGGGAGAATGGTTTGGTAAACAGAGAAGAGGTAGTGAAAGCTTTGGGGAAAATGGGCGGCAGGTTTGAATGGTATTGCAGTGGAATTTATTAGAAAAGGGGGTGACTGTGTTGTTGATTGGTTGGTGAGGATATTCAGTGTATGTATGGTTCATGGTGAAGTGCCTGAGGATTGGCGGAATGCATGCATAGTGCCATTGTACAAAGGCAAAGGGGATAAAGATGAGTGTTCAAATTACAGAGGTATGTTTGTTGAGTATTCCTGGGAAATTATATGGGAAGAGCAATGTGGTTTTAGAAGTGGTAGAGGATGTGTGGCTCAGGTGTTTGCTTTGAAGAATGTATATGAGAAATACTTAGAAAAACAAATGGATTTGTATGTGGGATTTATGGAACTGGAGAAGGCATATGATAGAGATGCTCTGTGGAAGGTATTAAGAGTATATGGTGTGGGAGGTAAGTTTCTAGGAGCAGTGAAAAGTTTTTATCAAGGATGTAAGGCATGTGAACGAGTAGGAAGAGAGGAAAGTGATTGGTTCCCAGTGAATGTCGGTTTGCGACGGGTGTGTGATGTCTCCATGGTTGTTTAATTTGCTTATGGATGGGGTTGTTAAGGAGGTGAATGCTGGAATTTTCAAGAGAGGGGCAAGTATGCAGTCTGTTGGGAAGTGAGTCAGATGTTGTTTGCTGATGATACAGCGCTGGTGGCTGATTCGGGTGAGAAACTACAGAAGCAGGTGACTGAGTTTGGTAAAGTGTGTGAAAGAAGAAAGCTGAGAGTAAATGTGAATAAGAGCAAGGTTATTAGGTTTAGTAGGGTTGAGAGATAAGTCAGTTTGAAGGGAAGTTTAAATGGAGAAAAACTGGAGGAAGTGAAGTGTTTTAGGTATTTGGGAGTGGATTTGGCAGCGGATGGAACCGTAGAAGCAGAAGTGAGTCACAGGGTGGGGGAGGGGGCAATTGTGCTGGGAGCATTGAAGAATGTGTGTAAGGCGAGAATGTTATCTTGGAGAGTGAAAATGGGTATGTTTGAAGGAATAGAGGTTCCAACAATTTTATAATGTTGCGAGGTATGGCGTAAAGATAGGGTTGTGCAGAGGTGGGTGGATGTGTTGGAAATGAAATATTTGAGGACAATATGTGGTGCGAAGTGGTTTTATTGAGTAAGTAATGAAAGGGTAAGAGAGATGTGTGGTAATAAAAAGAGTGTGGTTGAGATAGCAGAAGAGGGTGTATTGAAATGGTTTGATTACATGGAGAGATTGAGTGAGGAAAGATTGACAAAGAGAATTTATATGTCAGAGGTGGAGGGAACGAGAAGTGGAAGACCAAATTGGAGGTGGAGGGATGGAATGAAAAAGATTTTGAGTGATCAGGGCCTGAACATACAGGAGGGTGAAAGGCGTGCAAGGAATAGAGTGAATTGGAACGATGTGGTATACTGGGGTGGACGTGCTGTCAATGGATTGAACCAGGGCATATGAAGCATCTGGGGTAAACCACGGAAAGTTTTATGGGTCCTGGATGTGGAAAGGGAGCTGAGGTTTTGGTGCCTTACACATGAGAGCTAGAGACTGAGAGTGCTACCTTGCAGGGGGAGGGGAATGCTATTTCATGTGTGGTGGGGTGGCAACGGGAATGAATAAAGGCAGCAAGTATGAATATGTACATGTGTATTTATGTATATGTAGGCAAGCATACATTGAAATGTATAGGTATGTGTATGTGCATGTGATGGCATGTATGTATATACATGTGTATGTGGGTGGGTTGGGCCATTCTTTTGTCTGTTTCCTTGCGCTACCTGGCCAACGCGGGAGACAGCAGCAAAGTATTATGAATAAATGAAAAATAAATAATAGTCATATAATAATTACACAACTTTCTTTTCTTTCTTTCATACTATTCGCCATTTCCCGCATTAGCGAGGTAGCGTTAAGAACAGAGGACTGGGCCTTAGAGGGAATATCCTCACCTGGCCCCCTTCCCTGTTCCTTCTTTTGGAAAATTAAAAAAAAAAAAAACGAGAGGGGAGGATTTCCAGCCACCCGCTCCAATTACACAACTATGTAGACTAATTTTTAGGTGTTGACTACAGTTTCATACTCAGCACATTTTATAACACTTACGTTGAAATTTTCAAGAAAATTTATAATTTCAAAAAATTAAGAAAAATGGAAGGGTCAGATTTTCAAGTTCAGTTTTTAATGAAAATCTGTGTATATATGTTCTGTATGCTGATGAAGTATTTGATGTCAAAAGACTGCATTTCACAATATTAAGCATGTTTTTTGACACTTGGATTCATTATAATAGTATTTGGTAAATACTCAATAATTGTACTGATTTTAAGGTTTTGACCACAGATTCTTATTCAGCATACTTAAAAGCATCCATGCTCAAATTTTGAAGAAACTCAATATTTTCAAAGGAAATTAAAATGCAAGGCTATAGCCAGGCATTTTGCTCAGATTTTCAACCTCTTCAGATTTTAATGAAAATGTGTGTATATTATTCCTAATGGTGATTAAATATTTGTAATCAGAAGACTGTTTCATAATATTGTTACACAACACTGGATAATGTTATCTTAAAGTTAAGGGATGAAATTAAACACCAGGATTAAAACTACTTATTTTTTTTTTTTTTTTTTTTTTTTTTATTGTCGCTGTCTCCCGCGTTTGCGAGGTAGCGCAAGGAAACAGACGAAAGAAATGGCCCAACCCCCCCCCCCCATACACATGTATATACATACGTCCACACACGCACATATACATACCTACACAGCTTTCCATGGTTTACCCCAGACGCTTCACATGCCTTGATTCAATCCACTGACAGCATGTCAACCCTGGTATACCACATCGCTCCAATTCACTCTATTCCTTGCGATCCTTACACCCTCCTGCATGTTCAGGCCCCGATCACACAAAATCTTTTTCACTCCATCTTTCCACCTCCAATTTGGTCTCCCTCTTCTCCTTGCTCCTTCCACCTCCGACACATATATCCTCTTGGTCAATCTTTCCTCACTCATCCTCTCCATGTGCCCAAACCACTTCAAAACACCTTCTTCTGCTCTCTCAACCACGCTCTTTTTATTTCCACACATCTCTCTTACCCTTACGTTACTCACTCGATCAAACCACCTCACACCACACATTGTCCTCAAACATCTCATTTCCAGCACATCCATCCTCCTGCGCACAACTCTATCCATAGCCCACGCCTCGCAACCATACAACATTGTTGGAACCACTATTCCTTCAAACATACCCATTTTTGCTTTCCGAGATAATGTTCTCGACTTCCACACATTCTTCAAGGCCCCCAGAATTTTCGCCCCCTCCCCCACCCTATGATCCACTTCCGCTTCCATGGTTCCATCCGCTGCCAGATCCACTCCCAGATATCTAAAACACTTCACTTCCTCCAGTTTTTCTCCATTCAAACTCACCTCCCAATTGACTTGACCCTCAACCCTACTGTACCTAATAACCTTGCTCTTATTCACATTTCCTCTTAACTTTCTTCTTCCACACACTTTACCAAACTCAGTCACCAGCTTCTGCAGTTTCTCACATGAATCAGCCACCAGCGCTGTATCATCAGCGAACAACAACTGACTCACTTCCCAAGCTCTCTCATCCCCAACAGACTTCATACTTGCCCCTCTTTCCAAAACTCTTGCATTTACCTCCCTAACAACCCCATCCATAAACAAATTAAACAACCATGGAGACATCACACACCCCTGCCGCAAACCTACATTCACTGAGAACCAATCACTTTCCTCTCTTCCTACACGTACACATGCCTTACATCCTCGATAAAAACTTTTCACTGCTTCTAACAACTTTCCTCCCGCACCATATATTCTTAATACCTTCCACAGAGCATCTCTATCAACTCTATCATATGCCTTCTCCAGATCCATAAATGCTACATACAAATCCCTTTGCTTTTCTAAGTATTTCTCACATACATTCTTCAAAGCAAACACCTGATCCACACATCCTCTACCACTTCTGAAACCACACTGCTCTTCCCCAATCTGATATAACAAGGAATAAAGAATGCAAGACAAAAGAAGCACATTAATCGAGCACAAATATTTTTGTTAACGCTTAATAGCCCAAGTAAGATTTCAAACCAGATCTCTTCTCCTTCACATCAATTTGACTGTAGAAACATGACACAAAATACACTTTATTAGTGGCAATTCTAAGACAAGGTACAATACATTGCTACACTCAGACTGGAAATGACACTGTCTAACATTGTATGGTTTAGTGTAGTGCCGCATCACTCGGTGACTGTAATGTTTGTAGTGGCTACGGGTTGAGACAAATGAAAACCAACATTACCTACTGGGCAGATGATGGCTGAGGAATCACAGCCATGCAGTCATCAGGGGGATTATATTGAAGGGGAACCAGCCAGGAGTGGCCAGCCCCCCCCCCTAGACCTGCCTCATCTTGACTGTGAATGGGACAAATGACCACATACAATTAGTCTTGATTGGTCAAAACCAGATTGTCATGCCCTCATCCTGACTGTGATTGGTTGAAGACCTAAGGACCGGCCCTCATAATGCCAGTGAAACAATGACGGAAGGCAAGCTTTACCAGGCATGACCTTGTGGCTGACCCCAGCTGGTTGGTGCAACAGGTGAAGAAAATTAACAGGCCTATGAGACGGGCACGGCTTGAGTGACCATTTGGTGTTGGGGTGTGAAATCCCAGCCAGCATGGGAGCGGCCAAGGAATTTGTTGAGACCTCCAGGTCACCACATGGCCTACCTATAACATACATTATATACAACATAGACACCTGGAACAAACAGGTTCGTAACAATAATAAGTGTGTTATTAACACTTGAATTAGATATAATATTCATATGCAAATTACTCAACAAATTAGCTTAATTTTTAGGTTTTGACCACAGGTGCTTGTTAAGCATACTTAACTGCATCTGTACTCAAATCATCAAGAAAATCCAAAATTTCAAAAGAAATTGCATTTTGTTCAGACATTTCAACGTCTTTGGATTTAAATGAGAAACTGTTTATAGAAAATATTGATTTTACGTATATTCATTATACTTAATCACTGTTTCCAGCACCAGCAAGGTGACGCCAGGAAGCAGACAAAAAAGGCCACATTCGTTCACACTCAGTCTCTTGCTGTCGTGTAATGCACCAAAACCACAGCTCTCTTTCCACATCCAGGCCCCACAAAACTTTCCATGGATAACCCCCAGACGCTTCACATGCCCTGGTTCAATCCACTGACAGCACGTTGACCCCGGTATGCCACATCATTCCAAATCACTCTATTCCTTGCACGCCTTTCACCCTCCCCAATCGCTCAAAATCTTATTCACTCCATCCTTCCACCTCCAGTTTGGTCTCCCACTTCTCCCTCTTCCCTCTACCTCTAACACATATCCTATTTGTCAGTCTTTCCTCACTCATTTTCTCCATGTGTCCAGACCATTTCAACACCCTCTTTTACTCTTTCAACCAGACTTTTTATTATCATACATCTCTCTTACCCTTTCATTACTTACTCGATCAAACACCTCACACCACATATTATCCTCAAACATTGTTAGGGAGGGGAATGCAAAAGTTTTGGAGAGAGGGGCAAGTATGCAGTCTGTTGTGGATGAGAGAGCTTGGGAAGTGAGTCAGTTGTTATTCACTGATGATACAGCACTGGTGGCTGATTCCGGTGAGAAAATGCAGAAGCTGGTGACCGAGTTTGATAAAGTGTGTAAGAGAAGAAAGCTGAGAGTAAATGTGAGTAAGAGCAAGGTTATTAGGTACAGTAGGGCTGAAGGACAAGTCAATTGGGAGGTAAGTTCAGATGGAGAAAAACTGGAGGAAGTGAAGTTTTAGATATCTGGGAGTGAATTTGACAGCAGATGGAAGTGGAAGTGAGTCACAGGGTGGGGGAGGGGGTGAAAGTTGTGGGAGCATTGAAAATTGTATGGAAGGCGAGAACACTACCTTGGAAAGCAAAAATGGGTATGTTTGAAGGAATAGTGGTTCCAACAATGTTATATGGTTGCGAGGTGTGTGCTATAGATAGGGTTGTGCAGAGGAGGGTGGATGTGTTGGAAATGAGATGTTTGAGGAAATGTAGTGTGAGGTGGTTTGATAAAGTAAGTAATGAAAGGGTAAGAGAGAGGTGTGGTAATAAAAAGAGTGTGGTTGAGAGAGCAGAAGAGGGTGTATTGAATGGTTTGGTCACATGGAGAGAATGAGTGAGGAAAGATTGACAAAGAGGATATATGTGTTGGAGGTGGAGGGAATGAGGAGAAGTGGGAGACCAAATTGGAGGTGGAAGGATGGAGTGAAAAAGATTTTGAGTGATCGGTGCCTGAACATGCAGGAGGGTGAAAGGCGTGCAAGGAATAGAGTGAATTGGAACGATGTGGTATACCAGGGTTGATGTGCTGTCAATGGATTGAACCAGGGCATGTGAAGCATCTGGGGTAAACCATGGAAAGTTTTGTGGGGCCTGGACATGGAAAGGGAGATGTGGTTTTGGTGCATTATACATGACAGCTAGAGACTGAGTGTGAATGAATGTGGCCTTTGTTGTCTTTTCTTAACTCTACCTCGTGCAGGTGCAGGGGGTGGTCATTTCATGTGTGGTAGGGTGGTGACAGGAATGAATAATGGCAGCAAGTATGAATTATGTACATGTGCATATATGTATATGTCTATATATATATATATATATATATATATATATATATATATATATATATATATATATTTTTTTTTTTTTTTATACTTTGTCGCTGTCTCCCGCGTTTGCGAGGTAGCGCAAGGAAACAGACGAAAGAAATGGCCCAACCCCCCCCATACACATGTACCTACACGTCCACACACGGAAATATACATACCTACACAGCTTTCCATGGTTTACCCCGGACGCTTCACATGCCTTGATTCAATCCACTGTCAGCACGTCAACCCCTGTATACCACATCGCTCCAATTCACTCTATTCCTTGCCCTCCTTTCACCCTCCTGCATGTTCAGGCCCCGATCACACAAAATCCTTTTCACTCCATCTTTCCACCTCCAATTTGGTCTCCCTCTTCTCCTCGTTCCCTCCACCTCCGACACATATATCCTCTTGGTCAATCTTTCCTCACTCATTCTCTCCATGTGCCCAAACCATTTCAAAACACCCTCTTCTGCTCTCTCAACCACGCTCTTTTTATTTCCACACATCTCTCTTACCCTTACGTTACTTACTCGATCAAACCACCTCACACCACACATTGTCCTCAAACATCTCATTTCCAGCACATCCATCCTCCTGCGCACAACTCTATCCATAGCCCACGCCTCGCAACCATACAACATTGTTGGAACTACTATTCCTTCAAACATACCCATTTTTGCTTTCCGGGATAATGTTCTCGACTTCCACACATTTTTCAAGGCTCCCAAAATTTTCGCCCCCTCTCCCACCCTATGATCCACTTCCGCTTCCATTGTTCCATCCGCTGACAGATCCACTCCCAGATATCTAAAACACTTCACTTCCTCCAGTTTTTCACCATTCAAACTCACCTCCCAATTGACTTGACCCTCAACCCTACTGTACCTAATAACCTTGCTCTTATTCACATTTACTCTTAACTTTCTTCTTCCACACACTTTACCAAACTCCGTCACCAGCTTCTGCAGTTTCTCACATGAATCCGCCACCAGCGCTGTATCATCAGCGAACAACAACTGACTCACTTCCCAAGCTCTCTCATCCCCAACAGACTTCATACTTGCCCCTCTTTCCAAGACTCTTGCATTTACCTCCCTAACAACCCCATCCATAAACAAATTAAACAACCATGGAGACATCACACACCCCTGCCGCAAACCTACATTCACTGAGAACCAATCACTTTCCTCTCTTCCTACACGTACACATGCCTTACATCCTCGATAAAAACTTTTCACTGCTTCTAACAACTTGCCTCCCACACCATATATTCTTAATACCTTCCACAGAGCATCTCTATCAACTCTATCATATGCCTTCTCCAGATCCATAAATGCTACATACAAATCCATTTGCTTTTCTAAGTATTTCTCACATACATTCTTCAAAGCAAACACCTGATCCACACATCCTCTACCACTTCTGAAACCACACTGCTCTTCCCCAATCTGATGCTCTGTACATGCCTTCACCCTCTCAATCAATACCCTCCCATATAATTTACCAGGAATACTCGACAAACTTATACCTCTGTAATTTGAGCACTCACTCTTATCCCCTTTGCCTTTGTACAATGGCACTATGCACGCATTCCGCCAGTCCTCAGGCACCTCACCATGAGTCATACATACATTAAATAACCTTACCAACCAGTCAACAATACAGTCACCCCCTTTTTTAATAAATTCCACTGCAATACCATCCAAACCCGCTGCCTTGCCGGCTTTCATCTTCCGCAAAGCTTTTACTACCTCTTCTCTGTTTACCAAATCATTTTCCCTAACCCTCTCACTTTGCACACCACCTCGACCCAAACACCCTATATCTGCCACTCTGTCATCAGACACATTCAACAAACCTTCAAAGATCATGAGAGGCAAGTGTTTTGGGAGCAGCTAAATGAGTGTGTTAGCGGTTTTGATGCACGAGACCGGGTTATAGTGATGGGTGATTTGAATGCAAAGGTGAGTAATGTGGCAGTTGAGGGAATAATTGGTATGCATGGGGTGTTCAGTGTTGTAAATGGAAATGGTGAAGAGCTTGTAGATTTATGTGCTGAAAAAGGACTGATGATTGGGAATACCTGGTTTAAAAAGCGAGATATACATAAGTATACTTATGTAAGTAGGAGAGATGGCCAGAGAGTGTTATTGGATTACGTGTTAATTGACAGGCGTGCGAAAGAGAGACTTTTGGATGTCAATGTGCTGAGAGGTGCAACTGGAGGGATGTCTGATCATTATCTTGTGGAGGCTAAGGTGAAGATTAGTATGGGTTTTCAGAAAAGAAGAGTGAATGTTGGGGTGAAGAAGGTGGTGAGAGTAAGTGAGCTTGGGAAGGAGACCTGTGTGAAGAAGTATCAGGAGAGACTGTGTACAGAATGGAAAAAGGTGAGAACAGTGGAAGTAAGGGGAGTGGGGGAGGAATGGGATGTATTTAGGGAATCAGTGATGGATTGCGCAAAAGATGCTTGTGGCATGAGAAGAGTGGGAGGTGGGCTGTTTAGAAAGGGTAGTGAGTGGTGGGATGAAGAAGTAAGAGTATTAGTGAAAGAGAAGAGAGAGGCATTTGGATGATTTTTGCAGGGAAAAAATGCAATTGAGTGGGAGAAGTATAAAAGAAAGAGACAGGAGGTCAAGAGAAAGGTGCAAGAGGTGAAAAAAAGGGCAAATGAGAGTTGGGGTGAGAGACTATCAGTAAATTTTAGGGAGAATAAAAAGATGTTCTGGAAGGAGGTAAATAGGGTGCGTAAGACAAGGGAGCAAATGGGAACTTCAGTGAAGGGCGTAAATGGGGAGGTGATAACAAGTAGTGGTGATGTGAGAAGGAGATGGAATGAGTATATATATGTATATATATATATATATATATATATATATATATATATATATATATATATATATATATATATATATATAATTTCTTTCTTTCTTTCATACTATTTGCCATTTCCCGCATTAGCGAGGTAGCGTTAAGAACAGAGGACTGGGCCTTAGAGGGAATATCCTCACCTGGCCCCCTTCTCTGTTCCTTCTTTTGGAAAATTAAAAAAAAAAAACAAGAGGGGAGGATTTCCAGCCACCCGCTCCCTCCCCTTTTAGTCGCCTTCTACGACACGCAGGGAATACGTGGGAAGTATTCTTTCTCCCCTATCCCCAGGGATATATATATATGTATACATTGAAATGTATAGGTATGTATATGTGCGTGTGTGGACGTGTATGTGTATACATGTGTATATGGGTGGGTTGGGCCATTCTTTCGTCTGCTTCCTTGCGCTACCTCGCTAACGTGGGAGACAGTGACAAAGCATAATAAATGAATGAATATATTTCATTTCCAACACATCCACTCTCCTTCACACAATCCTATCTATAGCCCATGCCTCACAACCATATAACATTGTTGGAACCACAAGTCCTTCAAACATACCCATTTTTGCTCTCCAAGATAACGTCCTCATCTTCCACACATTCTTCAATGCTCCCAGAACCTTTGCCCCCTCCCCCCATCCTGTGACTCTTTTCCGCTTCCATGGTTCCATCCGCTGCTAAGTCCACTCTCAGATATCTAAATCACTTCACTTCCTCCAGTTTTCTCCATTCAAACTTACCTCCCAATTAACTTGTCCGTCAACCCTACTGAACCTAATGACCTTGCTCCTATTCACATTTACTCTCAACTTTCTTCTTTCTCACACTTTACCAAACTTAGTCACCGTCTTCTGCAGTTTCTCATCCAGATCAGCCACCAGCACTGTATCATCAGTGAACAACAACTTACTCACTTCCCATGCCCTCTCATCCATAACAGAATGTATGCTTGCCCCTCTCTCCAAAACTCCTGCATTCACCTCCCTAACCATCCCATCCATAAACAAAATAGATAACCATGGAGACATCACATATCCCTGCCACAAACCGACATTCACTGGGAACCAATCACTTTCCTCTCTTCCTACTCATACACATGCCTTACATCCTTGGTAAAAACTTTTCACTGCTTCTAGCAACTTACCTCCCACACCATACACTCTTAAAACCTTCCACAAAGCATCTCCATCCACCCTATCATATGCCTTCTCCAGATCCATGAATGCTACGTACAAATCCATCAGTTTTTCTAAGTAATTCTCACACATTTTCAAAGTAAACACCTGATCCATACATCCTCTATCACATAACATATACATACATATACATGCACATACACAGACATATATACATACATACATACATATTCATACTTGCTTGCCTTCATCCTTTTCCAGAGCTACCCCGCCCCACTGGAAACAGCATTGCTACCCCCTGCTTCAGCGAGGTAGCACCAGGAAAACAGACAAAAAAGGCCACATTTGTTCACACTCGGTCTCTAGCTGTCGTGCTTAACAAACCAAAACCACAGCTTCCTATCCACATCTGGTCCCCACAGACCTTTGCATAGTTTAACCCAGAAGTTTCACATGCCCTGGTTCAGTCCATTGACAGCACGTCCACCCCGGTATACCTCATCATTCCAGTTCACTCTGTTCCTTGCATGACTCTCACCCTCCTGTTTATTCAAGCCCCGTTTGCTCAGAATCTTTTTCTTTCCATCCTTCCACCTCCTATTTGGTCTCCCGCTTCTCCTTGTTCCCTCCACCTGTCACATATATCCTCTTTGTCAATCTTTCCTCTCATTCTCTCCATATGTCCAAACCATTTCAACATGCCCTCTTCTGCTCTCTCAACCACACACTTTATATTTCCACACATCTACCTTACCTTTTCGTTACTTACTCGACAAACCACCTCACACCACATATTGTCCTCAGACATTTCATTTCCAACACATCCACCCTTCTCCTTACAACCCTACCTATAACTCATGCCCAGCAACCATATAATATTGTTGGAACTACTGTTCCTTCAGATGTGCCCATTTTTGCTCTCCCCCTCCCAAAAAAAAATGAAATTTTGTGTATTGCCTACAGAATTACCTATTCATTTATCACCAAAACAGCACAGAAATGGAAGATAGGTTAATGGTGAAACAGATAACGGTGATCTTACGCTAGAGCAGAGCCCCAATAGGCCAGGTTAAAGATGAGGAATATAATAGGTATGATAGCTTGTCCAAACTTTAACATTGTTAGGTTGGCTTGACCCTTCACCCTAGGGAAGGTGAGCCCACTGGAGTTGTCTGTCAGTGACTGCTGCTTCTCCAGTATCTGCCACAGAAAGAAATGCTTTAATTCTGAGTTTGTACATGACAAAGTCCAAAAGCTAATGGCAGTTATGAACTTTTGATTGCTAGCTTAAAAATGATGTTTCTTTATTTGTACTTCTGGTAGAGTAGGAAATTCGTTACCTCTGCTGTGTGTTGTTTCTAATATGGATAAAGTGATGTATGTCCTCTTGAAATGTTGAAATATTTTAAGAAAATATGAATTTCTTTTTTCTACACATTTTAGTTTTAACTGACAGCACATTCACACACTTGTGCAAATGTTTCATATATCATATTGCTTATGACCAGTTCCTACCACCTATAGGTGAAGATAATCTTCAGCAATGTACACAAGCTCCAACAAAACATGGAAAATATATGTAGTGTTTATGGGCATGCATAAGACTTGAAAATTGGTAGCAGAGATCAAATAATTTATGCAAACAACTGAATTTTGAATAATTTTCCTTCAAACAAAGAGGGCTTAGACTATAACTTCAACTACCAATGTTACTAATAAGATCAATTGAAGTCCATGTTATGATCCATTCCCTTGCCTTGTGAAATGCACATGAAATCACAGAGATGAGTTTTAGGAAATTCAATTACCCAAATCAGAAGAGAGAAAAAGCTGTACAAACATGATTATGTCCAAGATTATAAATTGATACATAAAGGTGGATATTGATCAGACTCTTAATGTAGCATAACAATTAATCACCTCAAAGCACACGAGGAAACTAAACAATAATCAAGCAAGGAAAGATGAGAAACTTTAGAATAAAAGAAGAGTGAATGAATGCAGCAAGTGGAGGAGAAATGGTGAATGCTAAAAATGTTTAACTTTATAAAGTTATGACCTCCTTCCAAAACACCTTTTCATTCTTGGAAGGAGGTAACTGAAGCGCATAAGACAAGAGAACAAATGGGAACATTGGTGAAGGGGGCTAAAGGGGAGGTAATAACAAGTAGTGGCGATGTGAGGAGATGGAGTGAGTATTTTGAAGGTTTGTTGAATGTGTTAGATGATAGAGTGGCAGATATAGGGTGTTTTGGTCGAGGTGGTGTGCGAAGTGAGAGGGGTCAGGGAGAATGGTTTGGTAAACAGAGAAGAGTTAGTGAAAGCTTTGTAGATGAAAGCCGGCAAGGCGGCAGGTTTGGATGGTATTGCAGTGAAATTTATTAAAAAAGGGGGTGATTGTGTTGTTGATTTGTTGGTGAGGATATTCAGTGTATATGTGGCTTATCGTGAAGTACCTAAGGATTGGCAGAATGTATGCATAGTGCCATTGCACAAACGCAAAGGGGATAAAGGTGAGTGTCAAATTACAGAGGCATAAGTTTGTTGAGTATTCCTGGGAAATTATATGGGAGGGTAATGATTGAGAGGGTGAAGGCATGTACAGAGCATCAGACTGGGGAAGGGCAGTGTGGTTTCAGAAGTGGTTGAGGATGTGTGGATTAGGTGTTTGCTTTGAAGAATGCATGTGAGAAATACTTAGAAAAACAAATGGATTTGTATGCAGCATTTATAGATCTGGAGAAGGCATATGATAGAACTGATAGAGATGTTCTGTGGAAGGTATTAAGAGTATGTGGTGTGGGAGGCAAGTTGCTAGAGGCATTGAAAAGTTTTTAGCGAGGATGTAAGGCGTGTAAGGGTAGGAAGAGAGGAAAGTGATTGGTTCCCAGTGAACGTCGGTTTGCGGCAGGGGTGCATGATGTCTCCATGGTTGTTTAATTTGTTTGTGGATGGGGTTATTAGGGAGGTGAATGCAGGAGTTTTGGAGAGAGGGGCAAGCATGCAGTTTTTTGTGGATGAGAGGGCTTGGGAAGTGAGTCAGCTGTTGTTCGCTGATGAAACAGCACTGGTAGCTGATTCGTGTGAGAAACTGCAGAAGCTGGTGACTGAGTTTGGTAAAGTGTGTGAAAGAAGAAAGCTGAGAGTAAATGTGAATAAGAGCAAGGTTATTAGGTAACATAGGGTTGAGGGACAAGTCAAGTGGGAGGGAAGTTTGAATGGAGAAAAACTGGAGGAAGTGAAGTGTTTTAGATATCTGGTAGTGGATTTGGCAGTGGATGGAACCATGGAAGCGGAAGTGAGTCACAGGGTGGGGGAGGGGGCGAAGGTTCTGGGAGCATTGAAGAATGTGTGGAAGGCAAGAACTTTATCTCTGAAAGCAAAAATGGGTATGTTTGAAGGAATAGTGGTTCCAACAATGTTATGTAGTTGAGAGGCATGGGCTGTAGATAGGGTTGTGTGGAGGAGGGTGGATGTGTTGGAAATGAGATGTTTGAGGACAATATGTGATGTGAGGTGGTTTGATCAAGTAATGAAAGGGTAAGAGAGATGTGTGGTAATAAAAAGAGTGTGGTTGAGAAAGCAGAAGAGGGTGTATTGAAATGGTTTGGTCACATGGAGAGAATGAGTGAGGAAAGATTGACAAAGAGGATATATATGTCAGATGTGGAGGGAATGAGAAGTGAGAGACCAAATTGGAGGTTGAAGGATGGAGTGGAAAAGATTTTGAGTGATCTAGGCCTGAACATGCAGGAGGGTGAGAGGTGTGCAAGGAATAGAGTGAATTGGAACGATGAGGTATACCGGGGTTGACATGCTGTCAGTGGATTGAACCAGGGTATGTGAAGTGTCGAGAGTAAACCATGGAAAGTTTTGTGGGGCCTAGATGTGGAAAGGGAGCTGTGGTTTCGGTACATTACACATAACAGATAGACTGAGTGTGAACGAATGTGGCCTTTGTTGTCTTTTCCTAGCGCCACGTCGCATGCATGTGGAGGGAGGGGGTTGCCATTTCATGTGTAGCAGGGTGGCAAAAGGAATGGCTGAGGGCAGCAAGTATGAATATGTACATG
Source organism: Panulirus ornatus (assembly GCF_036320965.1). Lineage (NCBI taxonomy): Eukaryota > Metazoa > Arthropoda > Malacostraca > Decapoda > Palinuridae > Panulirus > Panulirus ornatus. The sequence continues at coordinate 50,337,295 of NC_092243.1, forward strand.
TGTATGTATGTATTTGTCTGTATGTATATGTAAATATACATTGAAATGTTTAGGTATGTATACGTGCGTGTGTGGGCATGTATGTATATACATGTGTATGTGGGTGGGTTGGGCCATTCTTTCGTCTGTTTCCTTATGCTACCTCGCTAACGCGGGAGACAGCGACAAAGTATAATAAAATCAATAAATATAAAAAAGTTATGACAGTACAAAAGATTTGAATGATGGGACCAGATGATTACAGGCACACCTTCAATACATATTAAAAGTGAATCATAATAATTTTTTCAAAAAGATTTCTGGATAGTTTATAACAACAAACTGAGTCACTTTTTATTTGAACATCTAATAGAGAGGAATGCCGTAATTCACAGGATAGTGAACAGAAGGCTTTATGAAATAACAAATCACAAATACTGGATTAATTGATGTGAATGGAAGTAATAAGATAGGTTCACAGGCAAAAAATTATGCATAAACTTCCAAAACTGCTTTGATAAACACCAAATATCTACATAATACATAAACAAATATAGTAAATGAACGTGATAAAGGAAAAAACAAAATGATAGCTCAACTTCCATGACATGACTAGCCCATAAAGAACCCACTGACATTGAATCACTATAGTTTAGTCTCGTGCCTTCCCCTCAGGGTATGATCATACATTTCAGCACAGAATTTATTGAATATTTTGTTTGTAATATCCAAGTCCATTAAAGCATATCATCTTTACCAAACTATATTTTTCATTACCATACTGATTTTTCATTTCCAGATTTCCTTGAATTTGGTAATGAAAAGTACTGAATACCAAATGTAAATCCTGGCTTGAGGATTCTGTAAGAGTCCTCTCTAGGCAGAAGGAAATTACCCCCCAGGTTTCCTGACTTAGAGTTTCATGTGCTGCAACTGCCGCTTAAACGTTTAGCCAGAATTATGAGAATCTAAGTGTTAAATTTCAAAAGAGAGGTATTATAGATATACCCACGAATCTTTAAATGAAAATGTGAAATTTTTAACTTATTGCAACTCTCCCACTTATTAACTTACTGCAACTCTCCCACTTAAAATGAATAAATAGTTATACAGGTACACCACTGATTTTCTGGCACTCTTGGTTCCAAACTCTAGTTGGATTAACCATTTTGCCGGACCAACCTTGGTCACATAATAATTCAACACACCTCTAACCCACTAATTATACATCTCCCATGTGTCTAAAGTATACCATGGACTGCTAGAAATTTAAATTAAGCAAATATTAAATGTTTAAGCACCCTAAGATGGTAAGTCTGTCCTTAGATTGTTTGAATCCAGAGGCGTATCTAGGGTATGGCAGGTAGGGCAGGTTCCCTGAGTGCCACTTGAAGGGGGGCGCTGGTGGCGTTATGGCATCCTAGATCCAGACAGTGATTCAGATCTTAAAGATTTAGATTTCTTGACCTTGAAAACATATCTCTGGCATTTGGAATCACATTGATATCATTATTAGTTCAATAGTTATTCACAAAAATTTATATTTCTGTAATGGCGTCCTGGATCCAGATAATGATTCGGATCACTCCCAAACTATGATCACTTGGTCCTTGTGTCATTTCTGACTTTTCCCTGATAATTTCATCAAAATTTGTTCTTAACTTTTGTTGAAAGTTGCTAATAGACAAACAAAACAAACGCCGGTAAAAACATAATTTCCTTGGCAGAGGTAATAAGAATAAAAGATATTGGTATCATGTGTTTGGACAGGGGTGCAATTTCAGTGCTTGCCATAGGCACTATTTCCTCTAGATATGCCCGTTTGAATCCTGTGGGGTCTTATTCGTCTTCTATTGTTTTCCTAGGTGTGCATTGCCACATAATGCAGTTTCAGCTGCATTATACACCTGCTCAGGACTGAGGTGCTTGTCAGCTATGAGTTTCGCAGATTAGTCCACATACTTGGCAGTTCCATCATGGTTTGCTGACCGCTTTTCTCCGCACACTTTATTCATAGAAATTCCATGATGCTTTTTAATCTTGAAGTCATCCTTCACTATAGTCATGCTCATGTTGTAATTTAAGTTCTTTATGGAACAACTTAGCGTGGTCCATTATCATGCAACCTGACAAGTCCACTCCAACACTGTCTAAACCATTCCATTATCACTTGATCGTGCTCAGTACTCTTACCATCTTTGATAGTTTTTCTAATCATTATTTGCTTCTTGGAATCCCTGTCTGCATAGAATTTCAATATTTTCTCCCTTTGCTTCTTTATATTATAAACAGTTGATGAACCAATACAGATGTCACATGGCTTATGCACCAAAACACCATGGTCCATTTTTTTCTACTTTATCTTGGATCAATATGGACTGGTGTTTACGTTTGACACCTTAACTGACACTCTCATATGTCTCAGAAGCCATAGATAGAGTTAAAAATAAGCAAAATAAGCTAAAAATCTCACAGAATTGCAGTATCACCACCAAAAAGTGCAGTGTAAAGAATGTGAATAAGTCCGCCATACACGTGCCATCTGTGGCTGCCCATTACAGTAGGCTGGTGGCCGCAGTAATTTCAAGTTCCCTCATGTAATTTTGTCTGGACTAATGGAGGTGTCGAACCATCAGTTGCCAGAAAATTGGTGTACCTGTAGTTAAATTTAAACTAAATATCCATTAATGTGTGCCCAAACTTTTCGTTACATATTGAGGTAGTATACTGAAATTCCAATGTACAGTAAATGAATAGTTAATTTAAACTAAATATCTACTGTGCTAAACTTGTCATTACATACTGAGGTAATGTACTGAAAGTACCCATTCCATAATTACCTGTATAACACTAGAGTTCCTGTTCTTGGAGCAGACAAACCATTGTTTGTCAGAGGAGAAGTCAATCAGTGTTTGCAGCATTACCACAACAAAGATGATCACAATGGAGAAGAAAAGCCAGACGTCCACTAATTTGAAGTATGATGTCTTTGGCAGAGAATTAGAGGTCTGAAGACGAGAATATCAGTCCTATTTTAATCGTATTAATAGGGGGCATGATAATAAGGCTTGTATCATCTTTGCAGAATATAGCAAAGCAAAATCTTATGTTTGAAAATAACCTCTTTCGTTTCACCTTTGGTTATTCTATCTGACTCATTTTCCCTTATTCAGTCTTCTCACTTATTCGCTTTCATGATCTCCCTTTTACTCACTCTACAAACATTAGACTGATGTGCAGTATAGAGGATATACTTATTCCTAATTTTCATTTAATTTTGTTTATTTTATAATTCATCTCTGGTTAACAATGAAACTTCAGGAGAAACTAAGACCTGCCCTAATTAATCACAAAAGACAGTTTGAAGAGGCAATAGCCTTACTGATTCTCCTGAAGAAACACTTACAGCTGCATTCCTGAAACTGAAGGGGAAATGAGTGTTTCCTGAATAACAAGTGAAAACACTAATAGTAACAACTGAATCTGTCAGAAAAGTACTAAGAGCTGTACTCCTGACAAGGAAGTAATAAAAGCTGCCCTATTGAATCTGAGAAGGAAGAACTAAGAGTTACCCTACTGAATTAGATAAGGAAGTACTAAAGCCTACCAAATCTGATAGCAAAGTACCAAGAGATGTCCTACTGATTCTGATGGGAAGTACTAAAAGCTGTCCTACTGAATCTGACAAGGAAGTTTCAAGAGTTGTCACACTAAACCTGATGGAAGTACTAAAAGCTGACCTACTGAATATGACAGGGAAGTACTCAGTACTGAGATCTCTCATACTAAATCTGACAAGGAAGTAATTAGGGCTGTCCTAAATCTGACTGAAAAATATGAAGAGCTGTCTTACTGCATTCGATATACAACTTAAAAGAGCTGCCATATTAAACCTGGAAAAACTAAAAACTATCCAATAATTTCTCATACAGATGGGCCTAGATATAACCTATCAGATTGAATGTATAGGCAATAAAAAGAACTGCCCTGGTGAATCTGTAAGGAAAGGGCTGATAATTGCAGTATTGAATTTGATAAGGAACTCATTAGAGCCATCATAATGAGCTTGCTGGGTAAGCAAAGCTTCCTTTCTGAATCTGATATAGATATACAAAGTGTTGCCTTACTAAATATAATATGAAAAGATTTACGGCTGAACAACTGAACTTACAGGAAGAGACTATTAGTATTTTCACATGCCCTTGCTGGGCATTCATATGTCTTTGTCTTGTATATTGGCGGTACATTTCTGTTTCCAGTAATGTCTCTTGACAGAATGTTTCTGTATCATCCTTGTCTGCTTGTTTCATTTCAATTCAATTCTTTTATTGACACAGGCTTACAGGAAGACAAAGTTCGAAGCCTACGACAAAAGGTCTGTACTAAAGAGACAAACAATATGTCCTCAAGACCATGGGTTTATCATACAGAAAGACCATACACAGATATGTTATGCATGACAATATGCCTAGGGTTTAGAGAAAGATTTGCAAAATGTTCTGGTTGCTTTCAGTTCAGTATATTGATCTTTATTTTCTGTATTTTGCCAGTTATGCATTATCATATATCTCTTCCTCTTACATTTAAACAGTAAATTTAGTTCTTTAAATCGTGCATGGTAATTCACGAGATAAATGTAAAAGATTTCTATCTTCTCCATCTTGTTCAAATGATTATTTAAAGTGATATGAGGTGATCCATAAATTCAAATGGAATGACTGCACAAACATTCAAAAGACAATCAGACTCATGGTTAAAGACGAAATGAACCTAGAATAGATAACTATGCCTGAATAGTGGCAGCCAAAAATAAATAACATTAAACAACAAGCCAGATATGTGAAGGGATGAAGCGAGTAGGTAGAGAGAAATGTATATCACCATACAAGGCAAGTGTGAGCGCATCACACTAGCCTTGCCACCATGGCAAAATCTCATTGTAGGCATGCATAGTTACTTGAGGGCAGGTAGCAATAATCTCATTGTTTATATACTTATCTATCTAATGAAGTAAATTTTTAAGAATGCTTTTCTTCTAAATCAATCAATAATTAATTCTTTAGTCCTGTTGTTTATGCTCTGAGATACCTTAGTAAATATGGTAAATGAATAAACATACTTGAGTAAATGAAGACAGCAGACAGAGACACATTATAAAGAAGTGATGACAGAGATGCATGAAAAAATTAGCAGCAGTAACAGATACAGCCAAGTAACAGGTGGTCCGAAAAACTTAATCAAGCTTGGATGTGGACAAAGCTGAGTAAATAACAAATGTGAAATGAGAAAACTTGAGTATGTATTAATTATGGATATAAATGCCCAAGTCTGTAAAGATGATGGACAGAAAATCTTACTGCATAATGAGTATTAGCAAAGAGACGTGGAAAAACAATGAAAGAGGACACAGAAACCTAAATATATATGGATTGTGGACAGTTATTCAAGTAAATGCTTGAAAAAATGAATTAGGACTGTACACTGAGAAACTCCAGTAACTAAGAATTATGGACTGAGATATGTGAATAAATAAAGAATAGAGACAGAAACATTAGTGTTTGAATATGTGGACATGTAGCTGAAAAAAAGGAGACGAGGTAGAGCTAGATAACTGAGTAAATAAAAAGAATATATACCTATGTAAAATGGAGTGTGCACAGAAATACCTACATCAATAAGGGATGTGATTAGAGATATGAGTAAACACAATGTGGTAAAAAAAAAAATAAACAAGGAATTTGGACATGCACACTTGAGTAAATATGGATTGTTGACAGAAATACCTGTGTAATTAATGTATGGACAGGGGTATCAGAGTAAATATGAACAATGGACAGATTCCAGTGTAGATACATAATTCGGAGATAAAAAAAAAAAAAAAGACGTCTTAGTGTTCACAAGGATACATAAATAGATCAGTTGCCAGGAACTAGGGCTTTATGGTGAAAGGTTCTCCAAAATTTGCATTGAAGGAGTACGAATAAGGTTGTCTCGAGGGAGAATTAAGAAAGAGGCAGGAATAGTTCAATAAAAGATGTCAAAAAACAATGGAACTTCAAGATGTGCTGTAGCAGTTATAGGTGGCACTCCCACCTGCCAGCATTTGTAAAGTACAAGACAGCATGAAATGAGTACAGCGGGATAAAAAAAGAGTGACACAGAAACTTTACAAATAGTATGGATGAGGTAGAAGAAATCTAAAACTTCCTAAATTAAATAGGAGCAAATTGTCAGTTCAAGAACAGCTAATCATGCTAAGGAATTCAGAGGGAATAATTGTAGAGGATGATATAAGGAAATGTGAGGAACTGAATGATAAGTTCAAATGTGTTTTTGTGGTGTATGATATTATTGAGAAAAGAAATTAGCTGAATTCTAAAGGATCTTGACCTTTACAAAACCTCATGCAGGTGGAGACCAGTAACACATGCTGATACACTTTAAAGACAAAAACCTGAATATACTTCTCAAGATTGAGCACCCTATCTAAAGAAGCACAGAGTGCTAACAGAGAATGTCCAATTTTAGGCAACAAAGATGGTACCAGAATTAAGAGAGCCAAGGTACAGGGAAAGGCTAGAAGAGTTTAGGGAACCTAATAACAGTCTTAAGTTTTTAACATACACTGACGATTTAGACAGAGCAGTTCTTCAAAAGATATTAGAATAGAACAACCATTGGACATAACTTGGAAATAAGCAAGAAACAAGTTAGAAATAGTGTATAAAAGTACTGTTAGAGTACATGAGATGGATAAATGAAATAGCTGAATGAAGATGGAGTACATACGAACAGCATACATAAGTTTAATAGCTTTTGGGATATTAGAGAATGTTCAAAAGATGGGGGACCTATAGATATAAGACTCCCTCATCATACAATAAAAAGAGATAATTACACAAGTAGTGTGGTTACAGACATATGAATTGATAAGGAATATGGACTGTGGTACTTGAGTAAATAAGGATGAAAGGACGAGGAGTGCTGTAAGGGCCACCACGATGCGGGAGTTGAAGTCCTCAGGGTTAAAAAAGAATGACGCGTAGGCAATAGCGATGAGGAGGGTGGTGGGGATGTACAGAGTGAGCAGGTAGAACTCATAGCGCCGAATGAACCTGACATCGACACGTAGTGTGGAGAACTCTCCCTCATTCAACGCCTCCATGGTGACCCGACCTGCCAGAGAACACACCATGCTCAAACATTCACCAGCCAGGATTAAAAATGATACAAAAATCTTGAATAAAGTTATAAAGTTTATACAAAACAGTATACTACACACATTCACACACAGAAGGAGTCACATAGGAAGTGCTCACCCTCCTTGAAGGCTCAGATTGGGGTGTCTGAATGTGTGTTGATGCAACCAGGATGAGGAGAAAGGAAAGATAGGTAGTATGTTTGAGGAAAGAAACCTGAATGAGAGGACGAGAAGGGCTGTGAGGGCCACCACAATGCAGGAGTTGAAGTCATCAGGGTTAAAGAAGAATGTGGCTCCTAAGTGAAACAAAACTCAAAGGTAAAGGGGAAGAATGGCTTGAAAACGTCTTGAGAGTAAAGTCAGGGGTTGGTGAGAGGACGAGCTAAGGAAAGAGTAGCACTTCTCCTGAAGCAAGAGTTGTGGGAGTGTGTGATAAGAGGCAAGTGTTTTAGGAGCAGCTGCATAAGTGTGTTAGCAGTTCTGGTGCATGAGACTGGGTATTGGTGAAGGGTGATTTGAATGCAAAGGTGAGTAATGTGGCAGTTGTGGGCATAACTGATGCGCATAAGGTGTTCAGTGCTGTGAATGTTAATGGTGAAAAGCTTGTGAAATTGTGTGCGTAATAAAGACTGGTGATTGGGAATGCCTAATTTAAGAAGAGATATACGCAAGTACAAGTACATGTACATGAGTAGAAGAGATAGTCAGAGGGCATTATTAGATTATGTATCAATTGATAAGTGTGTAAAAGAAAGACATTTGGATGTAAATGTGCTGAAAGGGGCAGCTGGTAGGATGTCTGATCACTGTCTTGTGGAGGCAAGAGTGAAGATTTGTAAAGGTTTTCAAAAAAGAGGAGAGAATGTCTGGGAGAAGAGAGTTGCGAGAGTAAGTGAGCTTGGAAAGGAGACTTGTGTAAAGAAATACTCTGAGAGATTGCATATAGAATGGCAAAGGTGAGAGCAAATTAAGTGAGAGGAGTGGGTAAGGAATGGGATGTATTTAGGGAAGCAGTGATGGCATGTACAAGAGATGCATGTGGCATGAGAAAGGTGGGAGGTGGGCAGATAAGAAAGAATAGTGAGTGATGGGATGCACAAGTAAAGTTGCTGAAAGAGAAAAGACAGGTATTTGAATGGTACTTACAAGGAAGGAGTGCAAGTAATTGGGGGATGGTATAAGAGAAAGTGGCAGGGGTTGAAAAAGAGAGTTGTGGTCAGATAGTATCATTAAATTTAACTTCAGGGAGAATAAAAAAGATGTTTTGGAAGGCGGTGAATGATGTGCAGAAGACGAGAGCATCGGTGAAGAGGCAAGGGGGGAAGTGATAACAGGTAGTGATAGAGTGAGGAGATGGAGTGAGTATTTTGAAGGATCATTGAATGTGTTTCATGATAGAGTGGCTGATGTAGGGTGTTTTGGTTGGGGTAGTGTGCGAAGCGAGTGGCAGATGTAGGGTGTTTTGGTTGGGGTAGTGTGCAAAGTGAGAGAGTCAGAGAGTGGTTTGGTTAAGAGAGAAGAGGTGATGAAAGCCATTTGGAAGATGAAACCTGGCAAGGCAGCAGGAGTGGATGGTATTGCAGTTGAATTTAAGAAAGGGGGTGACTGTTGTTGATTGGTTAGTAAGGATATTCATCACATGTATGGATCATGGTGAGGTGTCTAAGGATTGGCAGAATGCATGTATAGTGCCATTGTATAAAGGCAAAGGGGATAAAATTGATTGTTCAAACTATTGAGGCATAAATTTGAGTATAACTGGAAATTTGTATAGGAGGGTGTTGATTGAGTGGGTGAAGGCATGTACAGAATTTCAGATTGGGGAGGAGCAGTGTGGTTTTAGAAGTGGTAGAGGAAGTATGGATCAGGTGTTTGCTTTGAAGAATGTGAGAAATACTTAGAAAAACAGATAGATTAGTATGTGGCATTTATGGGTCTGGAGAAGGCATATGATAGGATTCACAGAGACGCTTTGTGAAAAGTATTGAGAATATATGGTGTGGGAGGTAAGCTGCTAGAAGTAGAGAAGTTTTCCTCACGGGTGTAACACGTGTACTAATAGGAAGAGAAGAGAGTGATTGGTTCCCAGAGATCGGTCTGCGGCAGGGGTGTGTGATATCACTGTGATTGTTTAATTTGTTCACGGATAGGGTGGTTAGGAAGGTAAATGCAAGAGTTTTGGAGAGAGGGGTGAGTATGCAATCTGTTGGAGATGAGAGGGCCAACAATACAGCACTGGTGGCTGATTTGATTTGAGAAACTGCAGGAGTTGGTGACTGAGTTTGGAAAAGAGTCTGAAAGGAGAAAGTTGCAAGTCAATTGAATATAGTAAGTTTATTACATTCACCAGTTGAGGGACAAGTCAATAGTTGGGATGTAAATTGAAATGGAGAAAAATTGGAGGAAGTGAACTGCTTTAGATATCTGGGAGTGGACTTGGCAGCGAATGGAACCATGGAAACAGACATGAGGCATAAGGAGGGGAGGGGGTAAAAGTTTTGCAGGTGATGTAAAATGTGTGGAATGAGACAACAGTATCTCGAACAGCAAAAATGGGTGTGTTTGAAGGTACTGTAGTTCCAATATGGTTGCAAAGCATGGGCTGTAGATAGGGATAAGCGGAGGAGGGTGGCTGTGTTGGAGGGGGTGAAGGTTCTGGGATTGTTGAAGAATGTGTGGAAGGCAAGAACATCATCTTGGAGAGCAAACATGAGTATGTTTGAAGGAATAGTGGTTCCAACAATGTTATATGGTTGCGAGACATGGGCTATAGATAGAGTTGTGCGGAGGAGGGTGGATGTGTTGGAAGTTAAATGTTTGAGGACTATATGTGGTGTGAGGTGGTTTGATCGAGTAAGTAATGAAAGGGTAAGAGATATGTGTGGTAATAAAAAGAGAGTGGTGGACAGAGCAGAAGAAGGTGTATTGAAATGGTTTGGTCACATGGAGAGAATGAATGAGGAAAGATTGACAAAGAGGATATATGTGTCAGGTGGAGGGAACAAGGAGAAGTGGGAGACCAAATTGGAGGTGGAAGGATGGAGTGAAAAAAAGATTTTGAGGGATTGGGGCCTGAACATACAGGAGGGTGAAAGGCAAACAAGGAATAGAGTGAATTGGAACAATGTGGTATACCGGGGTGGACATACTGTCAGTGGATGTGAAGTGTCTAGGGTAAACCATGGAAGGTTTTGTGGGGCCTGGATGTGGAAAGGGAGCTGTGGTTTTGGTGCATTACACATGACAGCAAGAGACTGAATGTGAACGAATGTGGCCTTTGGTGTCTTTTCCCAGTTCTACCTCACACATGAGCGGGCAAAGGGGGGTATCATTTCATGTGTGGCAGGATGGTGACGGGAATGGATGAAAGCAGCAAGCATGAATTTCTATATGTCTGTGTATGTATATGTATGTTTAAATAGAAATGTATAGGTATGTATATGTGCATGTGTGGGTGTTTATGTGGACGTGTATGTATATACATGTGGGTGGGTTGGGCCATTTTTCGTCTGTTTCCTTGTGCTAACAAGGGAGACAGCGACAAAGTATAATATATATATATATATATATATATATATATATATATATATATATATATATATATATATATATATTTATATATTTTACCAAATCATTTTCCCTAACCCTCTCACTTTGCACACCACCTCGACCAAAACACCCTATATCTGCCACTCTATCATCAAACACATTCAACAAACCTTCAAAATACTCACTCCATCTCCTTCTCACATCACCACTACTTGTTATCACCTCCCCATTTGCGCCCTTAACTGAAGTTCCCATTTGCTCCCTTGTCTTACGCACTTTATTTACCTCCTTCCAGAACATCTTTTTATTCTCCCTAAAATTTAATGATACTCTCTCACCCCAACTCTCGTTTGCCCTTTTTTTCACCTCTTGCACCTTTCTCTTGACCTCCTGTCTCTTTATTTTATACATCTCCCACTCAATTGCATTTTTTCCCTGCAAAAATCGTCCAAATGCCTCTCTCTTCTCTTTCACTAATACTCTTACTTCTTCATCCCACCACTCACTACCCTTTCTAATCAACCCATCTCCCACTCTTCTCATGCCACAAGCATCTTTTGCGCAATCCATCTCTGATTCCCTAAATACATCCCATTCCTCCCCCACTCACCTTACTTCCATTGTTCTCACCTTTTTCCATTCTGTACTCAGTCTCTCCTGGTACTTCCTCACACAAGTCTCCTTCCCAAGCTCACTTACTCTCACCACCCTCTTCACCCCAACATTCACACTTCTTTTCTGAAAACCCATACAAATCTTCACCTTAGCCTCCACAAGATAATGATCAGACATCCCTCCAGTTGCACCTCTTAGCACATTAACATCCAAAAGTCTCTCTTTCGCGCGCCTGTCAATTAACACGTAATCCAATAACGCTCTCCGGCCATCTCTCCTACTTTCATAAGTATACTTATGTATATCTCGCTTTTTAAACCAGGTATTCCCAATCACCAGTCCTTTTTCAGCACATAAATCTACAAGCTCTTCACCATTTCCATTTACAACACTGAACACCCCATGTATACCAAGTATTCCCTCAACTGCCACATTACTCACCTTTGCATTCAAATCACCCATCACTATAACCCGGTCTCGTGCATCAAAACCACTAACACACTCATTCAGCTGCTCCCAAAACACTTGCCTCTTATGATCTTTCTTCTCATGCCCAGGTGCATATGCACCAATAATCACCCATCTCTCTCCATCAACTTTCAGTTTTACCCATATTAATCGAGAATTTACTTTCTTACATTCTATCACATACTCCCACAACTCCTGTTTCAGGAGTACTGCTACTCCTTCCCTTGCTCTTGTCCTCTCACTAACCCCTGACTTTACTCCCCAGACATTCCCAAACCACTCTTCCCCTTTACCCTTGAGCTTTGCAGAAGATGAAAGCCGGCAAGGCAGCAGGTTTGGATGGTATTGCAGTGGAATTTATTAAAAAAGGGGGTGACTGTATTGTTGACTGGTTGGTAAGGTTATTTAATGTATGTATCACTCATGGTGAGGTGCCTGAGGATTGGCGGAATGCGTGCATAGTGCCATTGTACAAAGGCAAAGGGGATAAGAGTGAGTGCTCAAATTACAAAGGTATAAGTTTGTTGAGTATTCCTGGTAAATTATATGGGAGGGTATTGATTGAGAGGGTGAAGGCATGTACAGAGCATCAGATTGGGGAAGAGCAGTGTGGTTTCAGAAGTGGTAGAGGATGTGTGGATCAGGTGTTTGCTTTGAAGAATGTATGTGAGAAATACTTAGAAAAGCAAATGGATTTGTATGTAGCATTTATGGATCTGGAGAAGGCATATGATAGAGTTGATAGAGATGCTCTGTGGAAGGTATTAAGAATATATGGTGTGGGAGGCAAGTTGTTAGAAGCAGTGAAAAGTTTTTATCGAGGATGTAAGGCATGTGTACGTGTAGGAAGAGAGGAAAGTGATTGGTTCTCAGTAAATGTCGGTTTGCGGCAGGGGTGTGTGATGTCTCCATGGTTGTTTAATTTGTTTATGGATGGGGTTGTTAGGGAGGTGAATGCAAGAGTTTTGGAAAGAGGGGCAAGTATGAAGTCTGTTGGGGATGAGAGAGCTTGGGAAGTGAGTCAGTTGTTGTTCGCTGATGATACAGCGCTGGTGGCTGATTCATGTGAGAAACTGCAGAAGCTGGTGACTGAGTTTGGTAAAGTGTGTGAAAGAAGAAAGTTAAGAGTAAATGTGAATAAGAGCAAGGTTATTAGGTACAGTAGGGTTGAGGGTCAAGTCAATTGGGAGGTGAGTTTGAATGGAGAAAAACTGGAGGAAGTGAAGTGTTTTAGATATCTGGGAGTGGATCTGGCAGCGGATGGAACCATGGAATCGAAGTGGATCATAGGGTGGGGGAGGGGGCGAAAATTCTGGGAGCCTTGAAGAATGTGTGGAAGTCAAGAACATTATCTCGGAAAGCAAAAATGGGTATGTTTGAAGGAATAGTGGTTCCAACAATGTTGTATGGTTGCGAGGCGTGGGCTATGGATAGAGTGGTGCGCAGGAGGATGGATGTGCTGGAAATGAGATGTTTGAGGACAATGTGTGGTGTGAGGTGGTTTGATCGAGTAAGTAACGTAAGGGTAAGAGAGATGTGTAGAAATAAAAAGAGCATGGTTGAGAGAGCAGAAGAGGATGTTTTGAAATGGTTTGGGCACATGGAGAGAATGAGTGAGGAAAGATTGACCAAGAGGATATATGTGTCGGAGGTGGAGGGAACGAGGAGAAGAGGGAGACCAAATTGGAGGTGGAAAGATGGAGTGAAAAAGATTTTGTGTGATCGGGGCCTGAACATGCAGGACGGTGAAAGGAGGGCAAGGAATAGAGTGAATTGGAGCGATGTGGTATACCGGGGTTGACGTGCTGTCAGTGGATTGAATCAAGGCATGTGAAGCGTCTGGGGTAAACCATGGAAAGCTGTGTAGGTATGTATATTTGCGTGTGTGGACGTGTGTATATACATGTGTATGGGGGTGGGTTGGGCCATTTCTTTTGTCTGTTTCCTTGCGCTACCTCGCAAACGCGGGAGACAGCGACAAAGCAAAAAAACATATATATATATATATATATATATATATATATATATATATATATATATATATATATTATCCCTGGGGATAGGGGATTAAGAATACTTCCCACGTATTCCCTGTGTGTCGTAGAAGGCGACTAAAAGGGAAGGGAGCGGGGGGCTGGAAATCCTCTCCTCTCTTTTTTTTTTTTTTTTTTTAATTTTCCAAAAGAAGGAACAGAGAGGGCCAGGTGAGGATATTCCAAAAAAGGCCCAGTCCTCTGTTCTTAACGCTACCTCGCTAACGTGGGAAATGGCGAATAGTTTGAAAAATATATATATATATATATATATATATATATATATATATATATATATATATATATATATATATATATATATATTTTTATTCTTTTATTTTGCTTTGTCGCTGTCTCCCGCGTTTGCGAGGTAGCGCAAGGAAACAGACGAAAGAAATGGCCCAACCCCCCCCATACACATGTACATACGTCCACACACGCAAATATACATACCTACACAGCCTTCCATGGTTTACCCCAGACGCTTCACATGCCTTGATTCAATCCACTGACAGCACGTCAACCCCTGTATACCACATCGCTCCAATTCACTCTATTCCTTGCCCTCCTTTCACCCTCCTGCATGTTCAGGCCCCGATCACACAAAATCTTTTTCACTCCATCTTTCCACCTCCAATTTGGTCTCCCTCTTCTCCTCGTTCCCTCCACCTCCGACACATATATCCTCTTGGTCAATCTTTCCTCACTCATTCTCTCCATGTGCCCAAACCATTTCAAAACACCCTCTTCTGCTCTCTCAACCACGCTCTTTTTATTTCCACACATCTCTCTTACCCTTACGTTACTTACTCGATCAAACCACCTCACACCACACATTGTCCTCAAACATCTCATTTCCAGCACATCCACCCTCCTCTACACAACTTTATCTATAGCCCACGCCTCACAACCATATAACATTGTTGGAACCACTATTCCTTCAAACATACCCATTTTTGCTTTCCGAGATAATGTTCTCGACTTCCACACATTCTTTAACGTTCCCAGAACTTTCGCCCCCTCCCCCACCCTATGATTCACTTCCGCTTCCATGGTTCCATCCGCTGTCAAATCCAATCCAGATATCTAAAACACCTTACTTCCTCCAGTTTTTCTCCATTCAAACTTACCTCCCAATTGACTTGTCCCTCAACCCTACTGTACCTAATAACCTTGCTCTTATCCACATTTACTCTCAGCTTTCTTCTTTCACACACTTTACCAAACTCAGTCACCAGCTTTTGCAGTTTCTCACACGAATCAGCCACCAGCGCTGTATCATCAGCGAACAACAACTGACTCACTTCCCAAGCTCTCTCATCCCCAACAGACTTCATACTTGCTCCTCTTTCCAAAACTCTTGCATTTACCTCCCAAACAACCCCATCCATAAACAAATTAAACAACCATGGAGACATCACACACCCCTGCCGCAAACCTACATTCACTGAGAACCAATCACTTTCCTCTCTTCCTACACGTACACATACCTTACATCCTGAATAAAAACTTTTTACTGATTCTAACAACTTGCCTCCCACACCATATATTCTTAATACCTTCCACAGAGCATCTCTATCAACTCTTATCATATGCCTTCTCCAGATCCATAAATGCTACATACAAATCCATTTGCTTTTCTAAGTATTTCTCAGATACATTCTTCAAAGCAATCATCTGATCCACACATCCTCTACCACTTCTGAAACCACACTGCTCTTCCCCAATCTGATGCTCTTCACCCTCTCAATCAATACCTTCCCATATAATTTACCAGGAATACTCAACAAACTTATACCTCTGTAATTTGAGCACTTACTTTTATACCCTTTGCCTTTGTACAATGGCACTATGCAAGCATTCCACCAATCCTCAGGCACCTCACCATGAGTCATACATACATTAAATAACCTTACCAACCAGTCAACAATACAGTCACCCCCTTTTTTAATTAATTCCACTGCAATACCATCCAAACCTGCCACCTTGCCGGCTTTCATCTTCCACAAAGCTTTTACTACCTCTTCTCTGTTTACCAAATCATTTTCCTTAACCCTTTCACTTTGCACACCACCTCGACCGAAACACCCTGTATCTGCCACTCTATCATCAAATACATTTAACAAACCTTCAAAATACTCACTCCATCACTACTTGTTATCACCTCCCCATTAGACCCCTTCACTGAAGTTCCCATTTGTTCCCTTGTCTTATGCACTTTATTTACCTCCTTCCAAAACATCTTTTTATTCTCCCTAGAATTTAATGATACTCTCTCACCCCAACTCTTATTTGCCCTCTTTTTCACCTCTTGCACCTTTCTCTTGACCTCCTGCCTCTTTCTTTTATACATCTACTCATTTGCATTATTTCCCTGCAAAAATCATCCAAATGCCTCTCTTCTCTTTCACTAATGATTTTACTTCTTCATCCCACCACTCACTACCCTTTCTAATCTGCCCACCTTCCACACTTCTAATGCCACAAGCATCTTTTGAGCAAGCCATCACTGCTTCCCTAAATACATCCCCTTCCCCACTCCCCTTACCTCCTTTGTTCTCACCTTTTTCCATTCTGTACTCAGTCTCTCCTGGTACTTCCTCACACAAGTCTTCTTCCCAAGCTCACTTACTCTCACCACTCTTTTCACCCCAACATTCCCTCTTCTTTTCTGAAAACCTCTACAAATCTTCACCTTCGCCTCCACAAGATAATGATCAGACATCCCTCCAGTTGCACCTCTCAGCTCATTAACATTCAAAAGTCTCTCTTTCGTGCGCCAGTCAGTTAATACGTAATCCAATAATGCTCTCTGGCCATCTCTCTTACTTACATACATATACTTATGTATATCTCTTTTTAAACCAGGTATTCCCAATCACTAGTCCTTTTTCAGCACATAAATCTACAAGCTCTTCACCATTTCCATTTACAACACTGAACACCCCATGTACACCAGTTATTCCCTCAACTGCCACATTACTCACCTTTGCATTCAAATCACCCATCACTATAACCTGGTCTCATGCATCAAAACTACTAACACACTCACTCATCTGCTCCCAGAACACTTGCCTCTCATCATCTTTCTTCTCATGCCCAGGTACATATGCACCAATAATCACCCATCTCTCCATCCACTTTCAGTTTTACCCATATCAATCTAGAGTTTACTTTCTTACACTCTATCACATACTCCCATCACTCCTGTTTCAGGAGTAGTGCTACTCCATCCCTTGCTCTTGTCCTGTCACTAACCCCTGACTTTACTCCCAAGACATTCCCAAACCACTCTTCTCCTTTACCCATGAGCTTCGTTTCACTCAAGAGCCAAAACATCCAGGTTCCTTTCCTCAAACATACTACTTATCTCTCCTTTTTTCTCATCTTGGTCACATCCAAACACATTTAGACACCCCAATCTGAGCCTTCGAGGAGAATGAGCACTCCCCACATGACTCCTTCTTCTGTTTCCCCTTTTAGAAAGTTAAAATACAAGGAGGGGATGGTTTCCAGCCCCCCAATCCCGTCCCCTTTAGTCACCTTCTACAACACGTGGATAATGATGATGGAGAGAGATGGGTGATTATTGGTGCATATGCACCTGGGCATGAGAAGAAAGATCATGAGAGGCAAGTGTTTTGGGAGCAGCTAAATGAGTGTGTTAGTGGTTTTGATGCACAAGACTGGGTTATAGTGATGGGTGATATGAATGCAAAGGTGAGTATTGTGGCAGTTGAGGGAATAATTGGTATACATGGAGTGTTCAGTGTTGTAAATGGAAATGGTGAAGAGCGTGTAGATTTATGTGCTGAAAAAGGACTGGTGATTGGGAATACCTGGTTTAAAAAGTGAGATATACATAAGTATACGTATGTAAGTAGGAGAGATGGCCAGAGAGCGTTATTGGATTACGTGTTAATTGATAGACGCACGAAAGAGAGACTTTTGGATGTTAATATGCTGAGAGGTGCAACTGGAGGGATGTCTGATCATTATCTTGTGGAGGCGAAGGTGAAGATTTGTGGGGGTTTTCAGAAAAGAAGAGAGAATGTTGGGGTGAAGAGAGTGGTGAGAGTAAGCGAGCTTGGGAAGGAGACTTGTTTGAGGAAGTACCAGGAGAGACTGAGTACAGAATGGAAAAAGGTGAGAACAAAGGAGGTAAGGGGAGTGGGGGAGGAATGGGATGTATTTAGGGAAGCAGTGATGGCTTGCGCAAAAGATGCATGTGGCACGAGAAGCGTGGGAGGTGGGTTGATTAGAAAAGGTAGTGAGTGGTGGGATGAAGAAGTAAGATTATTAGTGAAAGAGAAGAGAGAGGCATTTGGACGATTTTTGCAGGGAAAAAATGCAAATGAGTGGGAGAGGTATAAAAGAAAGAGGCAGGAGGTCAAGAGAAAAGTGCAAGAGGTGAAAAAGAGGGCAAATGAGAGTTGGGGTGAGAGAGTATCATTAAATTTCAGGGAGAATAAAAAGATGTTTTGGAAGGAGGTAAATAAAGTGCATAAGACATGGGAGCAAATGGGAACTTCAGTGAAGGGGGCTAATGGGGAGGCGATAACAAGTAGTGGTGATGTGAGAAGGAGATGGAGTGAGTATTTTGAAGGTTTGTTGAATGTATTTGATGATAGAGTGGCAGATATAGGGTGTTTTGGTCAAGGTGGTGTGCAAAGTGGCAGGGTTAGGGAAAATGATTTGGTAAATAGAGAAGAGGTAGTAAAAGCTTTATGGAAGATGAAAGCTGGGAAGGCAGCAGGTTTGGATGGTATTGCAGTGGAATTTATTAAAAAAGGGGGTGACTGTATTGTTGACTGGTTGGTAAGGTTATTTAATGTATGTATGATTCATGGTGAGGTGCCTGAGGATTGGCGGAATGCTTGCATAGTGCCATTGTACAAAGGCAAAGGGGATAAGAGTGAGTGCTCAAATTACAGAGGTATAAGTTTGTTGAGTATTCCTGATAAATTATATGGGAGGGTATTGATTGAGAGGGTGAAGGCATGTACAGAGCATCAGATTGGGGAAGAGCAGTGTGGTTTCAGAAGTGGTAGAGGATGTGTGGATCAGGTGTTTGCTTTGAAGAATGTATGTGAGAAATACTTAGAAAAACAAATGGATTTGTATGTAGCATTTATGGATCTGGAGAAGGCATATTATAGAGTTGATAAAGATGCTCTGCGGAAGGTTTTAAGAATATATGGTGTGGGAGGCAATTTGTTAGAAGCAGTGAAAAGTTTTTATCGAGGATGTAAGGCATGTGTACGTGTAGGAAGAGAGGAAAGTGATTGGTTCTCAGTGAATGTAGGTTTGTGGCAGGGGTGTGTGATGTCTCTATGGTTGTTTAATTTGTTTATGGATGTGGTTGTTAGGGAGAGGAATGCAAGAGTTTTGGAAAGAGGGGCAAGTATGCAGTCTGTTGTGGATGAGAGAGCTTGGGAAGTGCGTCAGTTGTTGTTCGCTGATGATACAGCGCTGGTGGCTGATTCATGTGAGAAACTGCAGAAGCTGGTGACTGAGTTTGGTAAAGTGTGTGAAAGAAGAAAGTTAAGAGTAAATGTGAATAAGAGCAAGGTTATTAGGTACAGTAGGGTTGAGGGTCAAGTCAATTGGGAGGTAAGTTTGAATGGAGAAAAACTGGAGGAAGTAAAGTGTTTTAGATATCTGGGAGTGGATCTGGCAGCGGATGGAACCATGGAAGCAGAAGTGAATCATAGGGTGGGGGAGGAGGCGAAAATTCTGGGAGCATTGAAGAATGTTTGGAAGTCGAGAACATTATCTCAGAAAGCAAAAATGGGTATGTTTGAAGGAATAGTGGTTCCAACAATGTTGTATGGTTGCGAGGCGTGGGCTATGGATAGAGTTGTGCGCAGGAGGGTGGATGTGCTGGAAATGAGATGTTTGAGGACAATATGTGGTGTGAGGTGGTTTGATCGAGTAAGTAATGTAGGGGTAAGAGAGATGTGTGGAAATGAAAAGAGTGTGGTTGAGAGAGCAGAGGAGGTTGTTTTGAAATGGTTTGGTCACTTGGAGATAATGAGTGAGGAAAGATTGACAAAGAGGATATATTTGTCAGAGGTGGAGGGAACGAGGAGAAGTGGGAGACCAAATTTTAGGTGGAAAGATAGAGTGAAAAAGATTTTGAGTGATCGGGGCCTGAACATGCAGGAGGGTGAAAGGTGTGCAAGGAATAGAGTGAATTGGAACGTTGTGGTATACCAGGGTCGACGTGCTGTCAATGGATTGAACCAGGGCATGTGAAGCGTCTGGGGTAACCTATGGAAAGTTCTGTGGGGCCTAGATGTGGAAAGGGAGCTGTGGTTTCGGTGCATTATTGCATGACAGCTAGAGACTGAGTGTGAACGAATGGGGCCTTCAGTGTCTTTTCCTAGCGCTACCTCGCACACATGAGGGGGGAGGGGGTTGTTATTCTATGTGTGGCTGGGTGGTGATGGGAACAAATAAAGGCATACAGTATGAATTATGTACATGTGTATATATGTATATGTCTGTGTGTGTATATATATGTGTACATTAAGATGTATAGGTATGTATATTTGCATGTGTGGACGTGTATGTATACATGTGTATGTGGGTGGGTTGGGCCATTCTTTCGTCTGTTTCCTTGCGCTACCTCGCAAACGCAGGAGACAGCGACAAAGCAAAAAAAAATATATATATATATATATATATATATATATATATATATATATATATATATATATATATGAATGCAAGAATTTTGGAAAGGGGCAAGTATGCAGTCTGTTGTGGTGGAGAGAACTTGAGAAGTGAGTCGGTTGTTGTTAGGTGATGATACATGGTTTACCCCAGACGCTTCACATGTCCTGGTTCAATCTATTCACAGCACGTTGACCCCGGTGTACCACATCGTTCCAATTCGCCCTATTCCTTGCACACCTTTCACCCTCCTGTATGTTCAGGCCCCGATTGCTCAAAATCTTTTTCACTCCATCCTTCTACCTCCAGTTTGGTCTCCCACTTCTCCTTCTTCCCTCCCCCTTTGACACATATATCCTCTTCGTCAGTCTTTCCTCACTCACTCTCTATATGTCCACACCATTTCAACACGCCCTCTCCTGCTCTCTCAACAATTGTCTTTTTATTTCCACACATCTCTCTTACCCTTACATTACCTACTTGATCAAACCACCTCACACTACATATTATCCTAAAACATTTCATTTCCAACACACCCACCCCCCTCCATACAATCCTATCTATAGCCCATGTCTCGCAACCATATTACATTATTGGAACTATTATTTCTTCAAACATATGTATTTTTGCTCTCTGAGATAACATTCTTTGCTTGCATACATTCTTCAACCTTTGTCCCCTCCCCACCCTGTGACTCACTTCTGCTTCCATGGTTCCATCGGTTGCTAAATCGACTCCCAGATATCTACAACACCACTTCCTCCAATTTTTCTCCATTCAAACTTACATCCCAATTTACTTGTCCCTCAGCCTTACTTAATAAAATAATAACCTTGCTCTTATTCACATTTACTCTCAGCTTTCTCCTTTCACACACTTTTCCAAACTCAGTCACAAACCTCTGCAGTTTCATACTCGAATCAGCCACAGGAGTTGTATCATCAGCAAACAACAACCAGCTCACTTCCCAGGCCCTCTCATCCACAACAGATTGCACACTTGCCCCTCTCATCCACAACAGACTGCATACTTACCCCTCTCTCCATAACTTGCATTTACCTCCCTAACTACCCCATCCATAAACAAATTAAACAGCCATGGAGACATCACACACCCCCGCCGCAGACCGACATTCAATGGGAACCAATCACTCTCCTCTCTTCCTACTCGTACACATCCTTACATCCTTGGTAAAAACTTTTCACTGCTTCTAGCAACTTACCTCCCACACCATATGCCTTCTCCAAATCCATAAATGCTACAAACAAATTCATTTGTTTTTCTAAGTATTTCTCCCACACATTCTTCAAAGCAAACACCTGATCCACACATCCTCTACCACTTCTGAAACCACACTGCTCTTCCCCAGTCTGATGCTCTGTACATGCCTTCACTCTCTCAATCAATACCCTCCCATATAATTTCCAAGGAATACTCAACAGACTTATACCTCTGTAGTTTGAAAACTCATCTTTATCCCCTTTGCCTTTGTACAGTGGCACTATGCATGCATTCCGCAATCCTGTGGCACTTCACCATAGTCCATACATACACTGAATATCCCTACCAACCAATCAGCAACACAGTCATCTCCTTTGTTAATAAATTTCACTGCAATACCTTGCTGGATTTCATCTGTAAAGCTTTCACTACCTCCTCTCTCTTTACCAAATCATTCTCCCTGACCCCTCTCACCTCGTACAACACCCTGACCAAAACACCCTACATCTGCCACTCCATCATCAAACACATTCAGCAAACCTTCAAAATACTCACTCCATCACTGTCTGTTATCACTTCGCCACTTGCTCCTTTCACTGATGTTCCTATTTTTTCCTCTTGTCTTACACGCGTTATATACCACCTTCCAAAACATCTTTTTATTCTCCCTAAAATTCAATAATACTTTCTCACCCCAACTCTCATTTGCCCTCTTTTTCAACTCTTGCACCTTTCTCTTGACCTCTTGTCACTTTCTTTTATACATCTCCCAGTCATTTGCACTACTTACCTGCACATATCATCCAAACACCTCTCTTTTCTCTTTCACTAATAATCTTACCTCTTCATCCCACCACTCACTATTTCCAGTCTGCCCACTTCCAACCTTTCTCATACCACATGCATCTTTTGTGCAAGCCGTCAGTGCTTCCCTAAATTCATCCCATTCCTCACCCATTCCCCTCACATCATTTGCTCTCACCTCTTGCCATTCTACAACTGGTCATGAGAAGAAAGATCATGAGAGGCAAGTGTTCTGAGAGCATTTGAGTGAGTTTATTAGCAGCTTTGATGAACAAGACTGGGTTATAGTGATGGGTGATTTAAATGCAAAGGTGAGTAATGTGGCAATTCAGAGTATAATTGGTGTACATGGGGTGTTCAGTGTTGTGAATGGAAATGATGAAGAGCTTGTGGATTTGTGTGCTGAAAAAAACGACTGGTGATTGGGAATACCTAGTTTAAGCAGAGAGGTATACATAAGCATACGTATGTGAGTAGGAGAGATGGTCAAAGGGCATTATTTAGGGAAGTAGTGATGGCTTGCACAAAAGATGCATGTGGTATGAGAAAGGTGGAAGATGAGCAGATTAGAAAGGGTAGTGAGTGGTGGGATGAAGTAAAGTTGTTAGTGAAAGAGAAGAGAGAGGTGTTTGGATGATACAAGGAAGAAGTGCAAATGACTGGGAGATGTATAAAAGAAAGCGACAGGGGGTCAAGAGGAAGGTGCAAGGGTTGAAAAAGAGGGCAAATGAGAGTAGGGTTGAGAGAGTATTATTAAACTTTAGGGAGGATAAAAAGATGTTTTGGAAGGAGGCAAATAACATGCATAAGACAAGAGAACAAATGGAAACATTGGTGAAGGGGGCAAGGGTTGAAGTAATAACAAGTAGTGATGAAGTTAGAAAGGGTGTAGTGAGTATTTTGAAGGTTTGGTGAATGTGTTTGATGATAGAGTGGCAGATGTAGGGTGTTTTGTCGGGGTAGTGTGCGAAGTGAGAGGTGCAAAACACCCAACATCTGTCACTCTATCATCAAACTCATTCAACAAACCTTCAAAATGCTCACTTCATCACTACCTGTTATCACTTCCCCCCTTGCCCCCCTTCACCAATGTTCCCATTTGTTTCCCTATCTTTCATATGTTATTCACCTCCTTCCAAAATATCTCTTTATTCTCCCTAAAGTTTAATGATACTCTCACCCCAAATCTCATTTGCCCTCTTCCTCTTCACCTCCTGCCACTTTCTTTAATACATTTCCCAGTCATCTACATTCCTTCCTTGTATCGTCCAAATGCCTCTCTTTTCTCTTTTGCTAACAACTTTACTTCTTCATCCCACCACTCACTACCCTTTCTTATATGCCCACCTCCCACCTTCCTCATGCCACATGCATCTTTTGCACATGCCATCACTGATTCCCTAAATACATCCCATTTCTCACCCACTCCTTTCATGTCATTTGCTCTCACCTTTTGCCATTCTTCACTCAGTCTCACACACCATCAGGTGATGAAAGAGTGTACAAGTTTAATGAGAAACATCTCACTTAAAAGGATGTTTATCACTGCCATTCAAAGAAACCTTATTATATAAAAAAAATTCTTCTTTGGTTACCAATGGTGTACTCGATGAGATCCTTGGGACCAGAGTAGTTGGCAACAGTGGGAACAAGGACCATGTATGAGGCAGCAGCTGACACAAGTGTGAAGTGGAGGGAGCACACCTGCACAAGATCATTATGTTAGGATCATACTGTGGACTAATGCTGTGTATGTCTTAGTTGATGATAAATTTGTTTGACTTTGCAGAAGGAAGACAAAAAACAACAATAAATGTCATTACTCCAAACAGCACAACCAAAAGAAAATACAAATAAACAATGTCAGCATGTGCTGTGCTTCATATTTTATTCTGAAGTTCAACTAACCGTAAAACACATTAAGAAGAAATCATCTTTTAAATACTTTAAATCACTGCATAATTCTGTACTTACATAAACCACCTAAAACTTCTTATAAAAGAGAGAGAGAGAGCAAGAGAGTACAAACAACAATGAGGCTAAAAAAGTTGTGTAAGGTTACTATCAAGAACGCAGCTTAGCATCTGTAGAAGCTGATGGTACTACCAGCTGTAACCTGGTTTTAAAATCCCAACAGGTTTATATTTATGTGACCTCATAGTCATGGATTACTCTGTACATATTCTGGTGATGGGAGATCACCTGTATCTCCCACTCTGTGGTCACAGCTCAACTGTATGTGTCATTTGTTGGTCATAACTTGGCTGCATTTTTTTTTTGTGTGTGTGTGTGTGTGTGGAGGCTCCAGCCATGTACAAAAGTCCACATCAAGGAGTAAGTGAAAAACCCATCCTCTAAAATGTGCCAGGTCTTAGTTATTGGGAAAAATATGAGACAGTCAAGAGTTCCAAAGCTTCCTGATGTATGGAACAAAATAAAATGGCCCTCCCTTGAGTTGCCAATGATCATACAGCAATCATGTGACACAGAAGCCTGCCTTAGTTGTCTATATCACTTGTGAATCACGTTTGCATATGTTACCTGGTGGCTTGGTCAAAAATACTGGGGGACTGGGTGTTTGCATCAGTTATTAAAGAAAATAAAAAGGCCTCGACAGCAAAAAGTTTTTCTGAGTTGATGATAAATACATTTTTCAGGCATTATTTTATGAGAATGGCCTATTTTCTGAGTACTGGGTTCTAATTATTGTTAATAATGTTTAAAATGGTGAAACCTATATAACCTTCATGCAAAGACAAGACCATGCCTAATTTGTCAGTTAAAGATACCTCTTACTCAAGCAAGGATAAGTCAAGTTTTGCCCCTGCCTAAGCTGCAGGCCAGCTGATCTGTGTATGTCGCCTAAATGTTGTCAGTCCTATGTATGTGAACTGGTTGTTAAAGGTCACTTAACCTGTATATGTCACCTTAGGGTTGAAGGCTAGTTAACCTGGGTACATCACCTGGTGGTTGAAGGTCAGATAACTAGTAGTTGAAGACCAGGTAACCTGTTTATATCACCTGATGATTGCTGTTGCCCTATGAATGTCATCTGGTGGTTGAATGCCACTTAGCTTGTGTATGTGACCTTGTGGTTGAAGACCAGTTAACCTGTGTCATCCAATGGTTGCCTTTGTCCTATGTACTTCAATGGAAGTAAGGGGAGTGGGGGAGGAATGGGATGTATTTAGGGAATCAGTGATGGATTGCGCAAAAGATGCTTGTGGCATGAGAAGAGTGGGAGGTGGGTTGATTAGAAAGGGTAGTGAGTGGTGGGATGAAGAAGTAAGAGTATTAGTGAAAGAGAAGAGAGAGGCATTTGGACGATTTTTGCAGGGAAAAAATGCAATTGAGTGGGAGATGTATAAAAGAAAGAGACAGGAGGTCAAGAGAAAGATGCAAGAGGTGAAAAAAAGGGCAAATGAGAGTTGGGGTGAGAGAGTATCATTAAATTTTAGGGAGAATAAAAAGATGTTCTGGAAGGAGGTAAATAAAGTGCGTAAGACAAGGGAGCAAATGGGAACTTCAGTGAAGGGCGCAAATGGGGAGGTGATAACAAGTAGTGGTGATGTGAGAAGGAGATGGAGTGAGTATTTTGAAGGTTTGTTGAATGTGTTTGATGATAGAGTGGCAGATATAGGGTGTTTTGGTCGAGGTGGTGTGCAAAGTGAGAGGGTTAGGGAAAATGATTTGGTAAACAGAGATGAGGTACTAAAAGCTTTGCGGAAGATGAAAGCCGGCAAGGCAGCGGGTTTGGATGGTATTGCAGTGGAATTTATTAAAAAAAGGGGGTGACTGTATTGTTGACTGGTTGGTAAGGTTATTTAATGTATGTATGACTCATGGTGAGGTGCCTGAGGATTGGCGGAATGCGTGCATAGTGCCATTGTACAAAGGCAAAGGGGATAAGAGTGAGTGCTCAAATTACAGAGGTATAAGTTTGTTAAGTATTCCTGGTAAATTATATGGGAGGGTATTGATTGAGAGGGTGAAGGCATGTACAGAGCATCAGACTGGGGAAGAGCAGTGTGGTTTCAGAAGTGGTAGAGGATGTGTGGATCAGGTGTTTGCTTTGAAGAATGTATGTGAGAAATACTTAGAAAAGCAAATGGATTTGTATGTAGCATTTATGGATCTGGAGAAGGCATATGATAGAGTTGATAGAGATGCTCTGTGGAAGGTATTAAGAATATATGGTGTGGGAGGCAAGTTGTTAGAAGCAGTGAAAAGTTTTTATCGAGGATGTAAGGCATGTGTACGTGTAGGGAGAGAGGAAAGTGATTGGTTCTCAGTGAATGTAGGTTTGCGGCAGGGGTGTGTGATGTCTCCATGGTTGTTTAATTTGTTTATGGATGGGGTTGTTAGGGAGGTGAATGCAAGAGTTTTGGAAAGAGGGGCAAGTATGAAGTCTGTTGGGGATGAGAGAGCTTGGGAAGTGAGTCAGTTGCTCTTCGCTGATGATACAGTGCTGGTGGCTGATTCATGTGAGAAACTGCAGAAGCTGGTGACTGAGTTTGGTAAAGTGTGTGAAAGAAGAAAGTTAAGAGTAACTGTGAATAAGAGCAAGGTTATTAGGTACAGTAGGGTTGAGGGTCAATTCAATTGGGAGGTGAGTTTGAATGGAGAAAAACTGGAGGAAGTGAAGTGTTTTAGATATCTGGGAGTGGATCTGGCAGCGGATGGAACCATGGAAGCGGAAGTGGATCATAGGGTGGGGGAGGGGGCGAAAATTCTGGGAGCCTTGAAAAATGTGTGGAAGTCGAGAACATTATCTCAGAAAGCAAAAATGGGTATGTTTGAAGGAATAGTGGTTCCAACAATGTTGTATGGTTGCGAGGCGTGGGCTATGGATAGAGTTGTGCGCAGGAGGATGGATGTGCTGGAAATGAGATGTTTGAGGACAATGTGTGGTGTGAGGTGGTTTGATCGAGTAAGTAACGTAAGGGTAAGAGAGATGTGTGGAAATAAAAAGAGCGTGGTTGAGAGAGCAGAAGAGGGTGTTTTGAAATGGTTTGGGCACATGGAGAGAATGAGTGAGGAAAGATTGACCAAGAGGATATATGTGTCGGAGGTGGAGGGAACGAGGAGAAGAGGGAGACCAAATTGGAGGTGGAAAGATGGAGTGAAAAAGATTTTGTGTGATCGGGGCCTGAACATGCAGGAGGGTGAAAGGAGGGCAAGGAATAGAGTGAATTGGAGTGATGTGGTATACCAGGGTTGATGTGCTGTCAGTGGATTGAATCAAGGCATGTGAAGCGTCTGGGGTAAACCATGGAAAGCTGTGTAGGTATGTATATTTGCGTGTGTGGACGTATGTATATACATGTGTATGGGGGTGGGTTGGGCCATTTCTTTCGTCTGTTTCCTTGCGCTACCTCGCAAATGCGGGAGACAAAAAAAAAAAAAAAAAACTTCACCTAGTGATTGATTGAAGACCTGTTGCCCCGTGCATGTCACCTAAATGTTGCTACTGTCCTGTGTATGTCACCTAATGGCTGAAGGCCAGTTAACCTGTATATGTCAACTGGTGGCCATGGTCATTTCACCTGTTTATATAACAATAACAACCTGTAGTTGTCGCTCATTTGTATATATCGCCTGAAGATGTCATCTGAACTCGTCTACATTACCTGGTGGTCATACCTCTCGTGTGTGTCAGCTGGAGGTCAAGATTAACCTATGTATGTCAACTGTTGTTTGCAGTCAACAAATGTATCACTGACTGATGTGCATCCTAAGCAGATACAAAGCTATGAAGATAGGACACAGTGAAAGAAGGTCGGGATATGACTATAATCTCAAAGGAAACAAGCTACATGAATGTGTGTGAAAGGAACTTCAGGGTCAGCATAAGTACCCAACCTATCACCAGACTGCCACATTAGGTTTGTGTCAAAAAGACATAATTAACTGGTTATCAAAACTGCACATAAGTGCATGGTTTAAAAAATGTTTGATAGATTATTCAAAAGTTTATTTATTTCTTTTTTTTTGCATACTATTCGCCATTTCCCGCATTAGCAAGGTAGTGTTAAGAACAGGACTGAGCCTTTGAGGGAATATCCTCACTTGGCCCCCCTCCTCTGTTCCTTCTTTTGGAAAACTAAAAATGAGAGGGGAGGATTTCCAGCCCCCCCACTTAAAGAAAAATAAGTCTAATAAAAAGAGCTCAAAAGAAATGGTTTGGGAAATAAGAGAGCTGAGTTACATAGAGTGGTTGAGCCTATAATATATCTGCTTACCATGGAAGAGAGAACAAAGTGAGACTTTATTACAATCTTCAAGTATCTAAATCAGTCTTGACAGTCAACTGTTCTTTGAAAGACAAAAAGATTGACCAATGATAAGTCACAGCAAGAAACCTACATGGCATGTTTTATTGGTATGGAGAGATGCATTATGTAACAAGAAAAATAATTAGTATTATGGAAAAATCCTTGAGTGTCAGTTACCCACATAACACCAAGTGGAAAGATATGGTCCTAGCATGTTTGCTGGAATGCCCTAAGTTAATTAGAGGCTAATGACAATTTGTGGAACTGCTGATCATGGCTTTCCTTGAAAATCACCTGCAAATGATTGCCAACTTGTATATATTTAGCAGTGGACACACACCTGTTCCTCTTACCTGACAATAATGATTCAACTGGGCAACTGTTAGCTGTGATTTGTATGTACATTTTAGCCCATTTTAGAGTTGTAACTAACTTGATTACATTTTCTTATATTTTTTTTTTTTTTTTTTTTATACTTTGTCGCTGTCTCCCGCATTTGCGAGGTAGCGCAAGGAAACAGACGAAAGAAATGGCCCAACCCCCCCCCCATACACATGTATATACATACGTCCACACACGCAAATATACATACGTACACAGCTTTCCATGGTTTACCCCAGACGCTTCACATGCCTTGATTCAATCCACTGACAGCACGTCAACCCCGGTATACCACATCGCTCCAATTCACTCTATTCCTTGCCCTCCTTTCACCCTCCTGCATGTTCAGGCCCCGATCACACAAAATCTTTTTCACTCCATCTTTCCACCTCCAATTTGGTCTCCCTCTTCTCCTCGTTCCCTCCACCTCCGACACATATATCCTCTTGGTCAATCTTTCCTCACTCATTCTCTCCATGTGCCCAAACCACTTCAAAACACCTTCTTCTGCTCTCTCAACCACGCTCTTTTTATTTCCACACATTTCTCTTACCCTTACGTTACTCACTCGATCAAACCACCTCACACCACACATTGTCCTCAAACATCTCATTTCCAGCACATCCATCCTCCTGCGCACAACCCTATCCATAGCCCACGCCTCGCAACCATACAACATTGTTGGAACCACTATTCCTTCAAACATACCCATTTTTGCTTTCCAAGATAATGTTCTCGACTTCCACACATTCTTCAAGGCCCCCAGAATTTTCGCCCCCTCCCCCACCCTATGATCCACTTCCGCTTCCATGGTTCCATCCGCTGCCAGATCCACTCCCAGATATCTAAAACACTTCACTTCCTCCAGTTTTTCTCCATTCAAACTCACCTCCCAATTGACTTGACCCTCAACCCTACTGTACCTAATAACCTTGCTCTTATTCACATTTACTCTTAACTTTCTTCTTCCACACACTTTACCAAACTCAGTCACCAGCTTCTGCAGTTTCTCACATGAATCAGCCACCAGCGCTGTATCATCAGCGAACAACAACTGACTCACTTCCCAAGCTCTCTCATCCCCAACAGACTTCATACTTGCCCCTCTTTCCAAAACTCTTGCATTTACCTCCCTAACAACCCCATCCATAAACAAATTAAACAACCATGGAGACATCACACACCCCTGCCGCAAACCTACATTCACTGAGAACCAATCACTTTCCTCTCTTCCTACACGTACACATGCCTTACATCCTCGATAAAAACTTTTCACTGCTTCTAACAACTTTCCTCCCACACCATATATTCTTAATACCTTCCACAGAGCATCTCTATCAACTTTCTTATATTAGTAGGATGAAATAGGTCACCTCCTCATACAGCATACTTGAATAGGTTACATACGGTAGGTCACCTGGTGGTGGTTTACCTGAGTATCAAATGGGAACATGACAAGGTCAAAGTCACAATTGTAGGTAGCTGTATACAGTTGACCCATCTCTAAGCTGTTCTCCTGCCCAGAGAAGATGTTCACTGAAATAAGAAAGCCATCATTTTATAAATAATTCATGTTCATATGTAACATGACTCTTCCTGCAAGAACTTTTCTTGTAAAGAGATATCACAAAAGAATATTGTTTTATTCTTATGTATGCATTGAAAAGTCTGTGGGGCTTGGCCATGGATGGTAGACTCTAGTTTCTGTACATATTGTGCAACAGTTGGAAAGTGAATGTACACAAACAAGGCCATAATTTGTTTGTTCCTGATGCTCCCTCGCTACGACAGGAAAACCAGTTAGCATAAACAAAATGAATATAACAAGTAGGTCATCACAATCAAAGATAATTGTAAAATGAACATATTAAGAAAGCCTATACACCTCTAAAAAGCCATAATGCTCAACATATACTGAAAGTGGTATAAGATAAATTGGATAGGCTGATAAAAGGGAACATGTACAGATAAGGAGTTGTATGTCTGCAATTCAAAAAAGATTTGGTATGATATGGTTAAATGCCAAAATAGTTGCTTTTCTTAAAGAAAAGTCTTCAGTCATAGACAGGAATCCTAAATGAAAATAAAATGAGAAAAAGGAAGGAAAAGGGGCAAAAGTAATGGACAAAAAAAAAAATCCAGGAGTTTTGGGGGTAAAAATAATATGATGAAAAAAGTAAGAACAAAAGGAAAAACAAAAAATGTACATGGAATACGTAAGAATGAAATGATAGCTTATTTACCTTGTAGCTTACTTTAAATGAGACAAAAAATTAAAGCATTTTTTTTCTTTCTTTTTTTTTTTACATTTTTGACATGGAGTGTATAAGATGATTCCTGGCATCACTTCAACATTCCTAGGGCTGGGCAGTATCACTTCTTTAGATGGTTACTATAAACAACCTAGTTTCTACCACGGACAATGGTGATATTGAAGCCCTCACATTCTCCATTCTCAGTATCGTAGAGCAAGGTATCTCCTACCCCATCCATATTCCTGATCACTGTGACCACTCTCTTAATTCTGTAGACTTGCTTTTCACCTCTTATCTTTTGTGCTGTAACTACACAATCTCACCCCAATTGGTTCATTTAACCACACTTTCACAGATGCATCTATTTTAATGGCACCTTTGCCTCGAACAAACCCTTTAAATGTAAATGTTGGCACCTCAGCAAAGCTGAGTGATAACAAGAATTCTTTTCTTGATTTTCCTTGTGTAAATTACTTTCTCTTCTATGGTGATGCTTCTTTCTCCACCATATGCATATTATAGGTAACTGTTACTAGAATGAAAGCATTTAACCTCCTTTCCTCTAGAGACTTCTTCCTTCAATCCATTGTTCAACCATTCCAGTTTTGAAGGTAGTCAGCAATATTGAGCAGAAAACTCTCCTGCCTCTGACTCCCACCCAGCATGTCACTGCCTTCACTCATTGTTAGTACATTATTCTTGACACAAAGCATTCCTTTATCGAAAGGAAGTGCAATAAACTTTCCTTTTCATCCAAAGATTGGTCTTTCTAGTCTTTAGCTAAGGTCTTCACTAACAACTTCTGTCACTCTTCCTTTTCTTCACTTTTCCATTCTGATGGTACTATAACTGTCTCTCCCATAGATAAAGCAACTCTCTTTGGTTTCTGTTTCTCCTCCAACTCTGCCTTGGATGAATGTAACATTCCTTCACCAATGAAGCTTCTCTAACCAATCCTATGCCCTTACCATAATCTTTTCAATTTTTCCAAAAAGCACTTCTCTCCGGACACTAGTAAGGTTTGTGGTCCAGAAGACATCCATCCCTGTACACTGAAAGAGTGTGCCTCTGAAGCTGCATATGTGCCTGCTGGTCTGCTTTGTTTTTGTTTGAAAATAAGAACTTTCCCTTCTTTTTGGAAGTATGCATTTGTACAACCCATCTCTAAGAAAGGTGACCATTCTAACCCTCTAACTATTTTCCTCTTGCTTTAACAGCTTCCATTTTCAAAGTTTTAGAATCCCTCCTCAGCTCACATAGCATCAGACTCCTTGAATCTCACAGTCTTCTCTCAGATCACCAGTATGGCTTCTGTGTGGCAAGATCCAATTGTGATATTCTTTCTCATCTTACTTGTGTCTGGTCATCATCCTTGAAAGAATTTGGAGAATCCTTCATAGTTGCCCTTGATATATGCAAAGCTTTTGATAGGGTGTGGCATAGGAGTCTCACATGTGAGCTAACCTCTTTTGGTTTCCCCACCTTACTTTGGTCTCTCTTATCTAGTTTACTCTCTGACCAATCTATCTCTTTGTGTTTGTTGATAGATCAGCCTCTCCCCTTTCTCGATCACCAGCACTGCTCCTCAAGGTTCTGTCCTGTCTCCTACACTTTTTCTCCTTTTTATCAAGGATTACTTTTCTCTTACAAATAACCAATTGCCAAGTGCTTATGACTCAACACTACATTTCCCCACATACTTCAATTTTGCTCCTTCTCTTGATGTCTTCATCTCATCTCAACACAACATCCTCGGTAAACTCAGACTCTGACAGGATATCTCAGTGGGGTAGACGAAATCTGGTTCAGATTAATGCCTCCAAGACCCAGTTTCGACCCATCTCTATTGAAAATTCCTCAACTTTCTTCTAATGGTTCTGCAATTCTACTTATTGACTCAATAAACATACTTGATATTATAGTAATATTCACTCTCTCTTGGAAACCCCACATTATGGATATAGGTAAGTCTGCCTCCAAGAAACTGGGAGTCCAATTTAGATGTGGAAATTTCTTCTCTTTCATAGTTGCTTTGTTTATACAAAGGATTGATCTGTCCTTGTATGGAGCACTGTTCTAACATCTGGGCTAGTTGTAGCTCTGCTTCCTTGCCTAACAAAGAGCTGAAAGTGGTGGTTCTTACAAACTTTCCTAAGCTAACTTTAAAATGTGACCTGCTTGCCCACTTCTGAAATGATGGTTCTTTTTCCGTCTTCTATGAGTATGACTTTGGGTTTTGCTCCTGAGAGCTGGGTGCTTTTGTGTCCCTACAACTAATTAGACCATACAATACTCAGCAAGCTACTGTGTTACATGATTCCTATGTGGCCATTGGCAACTCAAGGGTGGACTGTTTTTTCCCTACACCTCGAAGCTCTAGAACTCTCTACCCATTCATGTCTTTCCCAATCGTCATGACCTGGCATATTTTAAAAGACAGGTATTTCACTTCCTCTAAAATTCATAAAACACTTCCCCTTGTGTCATTCCCTTTCATAAACCTCTATATTTCAATTAAGTTTTTTGCTTCCTTCAAAATTCATAAACACTTTCCCTAATGTTTTCCCTTTCATTATCATAGTGTGAGAAGAGTTGTCTGGCAGCTGTGATGGGGAAACAAGAGGCCATTTCTATCTATGTATCTGTATCTCTGATGCCCACTCCCTCTGGGAACTCTCCTCAAGGGGTGGCCACGCCATGAGTCTCCACTTATCCCTGTCCTTATCTGCCTCCCTCGTATACACCATTCCACGCATTCTTCCACCATTTCTCTTCCTCCAGTATTCCTCCACCCTATTTGTCTATGTCACAGGTGGTCTTCCTCTCACACTAACCCCTTTAATTGTACTATCATACACTTTCCTTGTAAATTCCCAGTCTTGCATTCTTCCCACATGCCCAAACCACCTAAAGTATTACAGTTCACCCACTCTACCACTCCACAATTCATTCCCTTTGCATTCCCTGCCATATCACATCTCTCATACACCCCTTCACTTCTTTCTTCATTCCATCTAGTTACACCACATGCTTTTTTCAAACTTCATTTCCACAGCTTGGATTCTTGACATGTCATAATCCTCTAACTAGCATTCTGACTCAGGTGTAACAAATGGTCAACACAATAACCTACAAGAACATAAGATAATATACAGGTAAGGAATAGTTCTGCTGGTGTTTTCATGTATCTTTGTGTGTCTATGTAGAAGTCTGTCCCTAGTATCAAAAATAAATGCAACACCAAAAACAGTTTTGCACTTAGGACCTTGTAAACACATCACAGTCTTCCTGACTTCATTCCTCTACTGTTTGGGTGACAATTTACAGACTCATGGAAGTAAAGTTGTACTTTATAGAATACACTTATGACCTATAGACAGGAGTTCAACTGCCATTAAATGATCATAAAAAGTAATCATAGGGGGAAGGAGTGATGGGAAAAAGTATTTGTGATTTGTGTCAATCATACTTCAGTGTAAAACAGATGACTTACTGACTGTTGGCATAATGGTACAATAGAAACATTAATAATTTTATCCAGCTCAGCAATAACCCTACTACACCCTATCAAAGTTTCACAGCATGATGCTTGGAAACATTCTACTTGGCTAAAATCTCATCTATATACAGATGATCCCCCACTTATGATGGTTCAACTTATGATTTTTCAACTTTACAATGGTGTGATAGCAATACACATTCAGTAGAAACTGTACTTTGCATTTTGAACTTTCCCCGAGGTAGCGATCTGCATTATGATACTCTCTTATGATGCTGCACAGCAGCAGTGAGCCACAGCTTTCAGGCAGCCACTTGATCATGGGTTTAAACAACTGTATTATTTGTATTCAATGTATTTTTGACTTAAAGATATTTTCATCTTATGGTGGGTTTATCGGAAGTAACCCCGTCATAAGTTGGGAACCATCTGTACCTGCTTATCCTAACCGAGGATCCCTTTCATGGGGCTCCTAGAACACTTAAGAAGTCAGCCATATCCATCTGGCAGGACTTCAACTCGAGCTGTAAAAATGGGAGTATTATAGAAGGGAGAAAGCTGGAGTCTTGAGAAGTTGAAGTTGCATATGTGGCATATGAGGTCCTGTGGTATGTCAAATCATTATTCATTAATATCAAAGAAATGTGTTAGTGTCTAAGGTGTAAAAAAGAAAGTGTGACTCATATTTATCTAAGGAGTGTAGTTTTATGTAAGTGTATGTCTGGTAGGATAAAAGTCAAGACTGAACGTGTGTGTGTGTTTGTGTCTCAGTAACCATGTTGTGAATACGTTCTATCAGTGTGGTGTTTGCTGGGGATGGAGAAATCTGTGAATACTTGTTGACAAAGTAATAAGTTTGAGTGAGCCATTTATTTCTGTTTGAAATTTAGTGACTGATTATGAAGTGGATGCTACATAAAATTGGGTGTTATGCATGTTCAGGTGGATTGTATTGAACATATTTTTGTTTCACTGTGCACATGTTAAATGTTTGTGACTTAAAAGGGGCCAGTGACTGTTCATTGTGATCTGTTTTGAGTTGTTTGTAGTTTTGTTATATCTGATTTTGAAAGTGTAGATGGCCAGGCAGGTGAGGAATATCTCTGAGTGGATCTGATAAATCATTTCTAGAGGATACTGAGGATTTCTTATAAGAAATTGGAGATGGTGGGTGTTTTACGGGCTATTTGCTTGTTTTTGGTCTTTGTGTTGATGTTTGGGATGTAGGAAGTGAATGTTGTGTGTAGCTGTGGTTTATCATTCAAGGTAATGTGTGGAAGGATGGATTTATGTCTGTCAGAGGTTAAGAGGCTGACACTGAATTCTTGTGGAATGCAAACATTTCTGTTTTCAGTAAACCATGTTCTAATTGCAAGATTGTGGTCTTGCATGCTTACTGTTGCTTCTGGAGTGCTGAATGTTGTGATGTAATTGTAAGCAAATATACAAAGCTTCAAACTATACAAAACAGAGCACTCAGAATAATCACTGTTGCTAAGAAGCCACAAACATTCAAACCCTTGCACAACAAAACAAGGATACTTCTAATACATTACCATTTCAACCTAGTCGGTACCTAATTCTAAGCTGCAGCACTAAACCCCTCCTATCCAAACTATTTCATAACCATACACTAACCTACACAGAGAAATAAAAATATCATCACTGTCTCATACTTCAGAAACCTATATGCACACAACCTCCATCTCCAGCAGAACTACAGTTACAAAACAATATAACTTTGTAATGACTAGACCGGCCCAACCCAATTTTGAACTCTTTTCCACTAGACTTACAATAATCAGAAACAATATTCCCCCTACATGTATGAGTTAAAATTTAGTATACATTCTAGGGACGACCCATCCCTTCAGCATTAAAAACAGACTTAACCAGTTAAATGAGAGAAATAGATAAATAGTTGTGTTTAATGATTGCAATTTCTAGTACTGACTATTTGGGCTTTTCATTTCCTATGAGTATGCACACATCCAAAACTTAAGTACACTGCATACTCTACTTTCTGCTGGTGTTCCTGTTTGCATTTCGTATCACTAAATGTGTATGTGGTAGGCTGCATTTTTGGGAATAACACAGCACTGCCAAAGATGACCTCCCACTCAATGCTGCCACCAGCTGGTGAAGTCTAGTAACACTTCTAAGACAGTGGTAAATGTCCATTAAAAATCAATATAATTTTAGAGAAAGATATAGATCATGATATGCAGTATCAAATCCCTTAATTCATAATTATATACTTATCATTAAAGGAAGAATTTGCAACACCTGCTTTTGGGAAATACA
Source organism: Panulirus ornatus (assembly GCF_036320965.1). NCBI lineage: Eukaryota > Metazoa > Arthropoda > Malacostraca > Decapoda > Palinuridae > Panulirus > Panulirus ornatus. Next base: position 50,374,557 of record NC_092243.1, read on the forward strand.
TCCCACAGCAACAACTTATGCATCAGTATCATAACATTCTTAGCTACCTCTCAAAGGCCAAAATTCATATTCCTCTCATTTGGGAATCAAAATTTTTAAGAAATAAAGTTTGAGAATACACTGTAGCTTTTCCACCAGTCTCTTGAAAGACCCTGTATTATAACTATGTGGCTATAACCATAGATGATGAAAATGAATAGCCTATTGGCTGGTAATCACTGAGTGTATGTATTCTTTCAACCTCTGACATTTTGACTTCATATTACAGCTTACATATGATAGAAAAAAAATCATGGCTTTTCATTTTATCCCTGGGGACAGGGAAGAAAGAACAGTCCACAGATCTCTGGGTGGTTCACAAAAGGTGATTAAGAGAAGCAGGAGTTGGGGGCTTAAAATTCTCCCCTCCTGTATGACTTTACAAAAGAAGGAATAGAGGAAGGAGCCAAGCAAAGATTTTTTCCTTTAAGCCTCAATTATCTGTTCATAACACTTCTTCAATCACTCAGGAAATAGCAAACACATGTGAAAAGAAACAACAAGTTTTTTCATTTAATTTAAGTATGCATGCTTCAAATAAATTACATTTAAATTATGTATTTGGAGGGCTCATACATTACATTGTTAAGTACAAAAAGAAAGACTGATAAAGACAGAAAAAAAAAATACATTTCCCAATACATTCACTCGGTCACTGTACTCATATTGGATGTGATGGAAACAAATACTGTTTTCAACTTACTTTCATGTGTGAGGTCGGGTGGCCCAGGCTGAGAGGGCCCTTGGCGAATGCATTCAACTCGAGCACCTTGGCCCAGGTTGGTAAAAACATTGCCCTGAGCATTGCTGAAAAAGACTCGTGGAGTCCAGATACTTTCCACAGACTCCCTGGAGAGCAGGTTCAATGTGCGATCATCATGGAGGTTGAGGTAATTGAGCCGTATGTCTTTCCAGCGGAGATGGAGGGAGAGAGTTGTGTCAAAGATGAGGTCCTGGGTCACAATGGATGGGAAAGCAATCAGGTCTACCAAGAAAAGAATGTCCAAAGGGTCACCCTCTGTAGTTGGTGGAGGAGGGATGGAATGGCGGTAACCTTGAGGCACATCTACTATGGAGCACTGTGCCTCATCACTCTGGTCTGGGCAATCCACCCGCAAGTCACACCGCTGCGATAACTTGATGCATGTTCCATCTGCACATGTAAATTCTCCCTCACCACATACAGACAGTGTCAGGTTCACGACAGCACCAACACTCAATTGGCAGACTTTCCCAGCCATCACCCAGCTCTTAGTGCCAAAAGGGTACATTCCTTCCTGAAGGGGTTTCCAGAAGGCTACTGCTTCCTCCACCTACAACAGTCATGTAGAGTAGCAAAAACTGATTACATTAAGTAACTGGAATTAACTGTATAAGTATGTATGGTATATCTCTCTACATGCATTTCCCTCAAACATTCAGCACACATTTTATTGTTTGTCTGAGTTACATGTTTCTATTCTACTGATTACAATGCTATTAGATGTACTTTCATATGTCATGCAAAGGAATAGATTTAAATTCTAATTTCAAATAATTTGACTTTTGGAGTGGACATCATCTTTCAGCCTGTAACTACACTTATATGAACGTTGCAGTGAGAGACGTGGGTCAGGACATTTAATATACTGGGCTTGATTAGTTTTTATATTTCAGGTTCATGTTTTCCAAAATTCATGACTCATCATGGTGCTTGCATATTCATTATCTTTCAGGATAAGCCTTATATGTACAAAAATAATGTAATCAGTCCATTATTTTGAGTGCTGATATTTAGGTAAGGGTAGACACTAGAGAGCTTCTGACAGCTGTATAATGTCTATCTTAAATGAACTCCAACTGCTATGGTTTGGCCACAAAAGATTACTTCACCAACATTTGAGAATATTTAGAGGATGTGGACTAAACGTACATTACGATTTATGTACAAAACATTTCATCTTGGGTTAAAAACATTTTTGAGAGACAAAAGATATTTAGCATCAGTAGTGGTGATGTGAGAAGGAGATAGAGTGAGTATTTTGAAGGTTTGTTAAATGTGTTTGATGATAGAGTGGCAGACATTGGGTGTTTTGGCTGAGGTGGTGTGCAAAGTGAGAGGGTTAGGGAGAATGATTTGGTAAACAGAGAAGAGGTAGTAAAAGGTTTGCGGGAAGATGAAAGCCGGCAAGGCAGCAGGTTTGGATGGTATTGCAGTGGAATTTATTAAGAAGGGGGTGACTGTATTGTTGACTGGTTGGTAAGGTTATTTAATGTACAAATGACTCAAGGTGAGGTGCCTGAGGACAGGCAGAATGCTTGCTTAGTGCCATTGCACAAAGGCAAAGGGGATAAGAGTGAGTGCTCAAATTACAAAGGTATAAGTTTGTTGAGTATTCCTAGGGAATTATATGGGAGGGTATTGATTGAGAGGGTGAAGGCATATACAGAGCATCAGATTGGGGAAGAACAGTGTGGTTTCAGAAGTGGTAGAGGATGTGTGGATCAGGTGTTTGCTTTGAAAACTGAATGTTAGAAATACTTAGAAAAGCAAATGGATTTGTATGTAGCATTTATGGATGTGGAGAAGGCATATGATAGAGTTGATAGAGATAGTCTGTGGAAGGTATTAAGAATATATGGTGTGGGAGGTAAGTTGTTAGAAGCAGTGAAAAGTTTTTATTGAGGATGTAAGGCATGTGTACGTGTAGGAAGAGAGGAAAGTGATTGGCTCTCAGTGAATGTTGGTTTGCGGCAGGGGTGCGTGATGTCTCCATGGTTGTTTAATTTGTTTATGGATGGGGTTGTTGGGGAGGTGAATGCAAGAGTTTTGGAAAGAGGGGCAAGTATGCAATCTGTTGTGGATGAGAGAGCTTGGGAAGTGAGTCATTATTGTTTGCTGATGATACAGCGCTGGTGGCTGATTCGGGTGAGAAACTGCAGAAGTTGGTGACTGAGTTTGGTAAAGTATGTGAAAGAAGAAAGCTGAGAGTAAATGTGAATAAGAGTAAGGTAATTAGGTACAGTAGGGTTGAGGGACAAGTCAACTGGGAGGTAAGTTTGAATGGAGAAAAACTGGAGGAAGTGAAGTGTTTTAGATATCTGGGAGTGGATTTGGCAGCGGAAAGAACCATGGAAGCGAAAGTGAATCATAGGGTGGGGGAGGGGGTGAAAGTTCTGGGAGCATTGAAAAATGTGCGGAAGTCGAGAACATTATCTTGGAAAATAAAATGGGTATGTTTGAAGGAATAGTGCTTCCAACAATGTTGTATGGTTGTGAGGCGTGGGCTATAGATAGAGTTGTGTGGAGGAGGGTGGATGTGCTGGAAATGAGATGTTTGAGGACAATATGTGGTGTGAGGTGGTTTGATCGAGTAAGTAATGAAAGGGTAAGAGAGATGTGTGGTAATAAGAAGAGTGTGGTTGAGAGAGCAGAAGAGGGTGGTTTGGTCACATGGAGAGATTGAGTGAGGAAAGATTGACAAAGAGGATATATGTTTCAGAGGTGGAGGGAACGAGGAGAAGTGGAAGACCAAAGTGGAGGTAAAGATGGAGTGTAAAGATTTTGAGTGATCGGGGCCTGAACATGCAGGAGGGTGAAAGGCGTGCAAGGGATAGAGTGAATTGGAATGATGTGGTATATCAGGGTGGACGTGCTGTCAATGGATTGAACCAGGGCATGTGAAGCATCTGGGGTAAACCATGGAAAGTTTTGTGGGGCCTGGATGTGAAAAGGGAGCTGTGGTTTCAGTGCATTATACATGACAGCTAGAGACTGAGTGTGAACAAATGTGGCCTTTGTTGTCTTTTCCTAGTGCTACCTCGCGCACATGCGGGGGGAGGGGGTTTTCATTTCATGTGTGGCGGGGTGGCGACGGGAATGAATAAGGGCAGACAGTATGAATTATGTGCATGTGTATATATATATATGTATACGTTGAGATGTATAGGTATGTATCTGTGCATGTGTGTACATGTATGTATATACATGTGTATGTGGGTGGGTTAGGCCATTCTTTCCTCTGTTTCCATGCACTACCCCGCTAATGCGGGAGACAACGACAAAGTCTAATATAAAAAAATATATATATTTTCTGAATTACACGACAGAAAATTGATGAGAGTGAATGAATTCTTTCTTCATCTGATCCTGGTGCTACCTTGCTCACACAGGAAATGACAAACAAGTCTGAAAAAAATATTTGCTGCAGAAATCTTCACCTTACCTTAAAGAAGATTAAATGCCTGTGCTGTACAAGGTATATGTTGCATAAACATACTAAATCAACATGTCTCACGTTACATAACTTTCTTGCAGTAATCAAGAAATTTTAACTAATACCATACTCTGGGTAGTGTGTTTGATGACATCTGTCCATGATTTTGATTCTTGTATCTTAAATTCTATAACAGGTTACATCAACAAGTTTAAACTTGAAAAAAAATGCTGTCCCCAACATATTTCAGCCATCATATGATTTTAAGGTACGTAAATCAAGTGTTAAGCTTACAGAGTAAATTACCCTGGAATTGGCCATTAGATGAAAGGCACTTAATAAATACCTTCAAAGAAATGCTAACATGAAAAACATGACATATTCATGTTACTAGGTACTTGACATCTTACAACAATGCTTACACCCTTGTTCTCTTATGTTCAGTCTGGTTACATTAACTGGAAAATTCTCTACAGTTTTATTACAATGAATAAAGTAATGTTTTTGTACACAAATCTTACCTTTCGAGACTGGATGACCCATGAGAAGTTCTTTGGATCCCAGATTATGTCAGAGTGGAAGTAGCCATTGAGGGATGGACGCAGACCATAATCTGCCCCTAGTGCATATTCACGGTTGAAAGGAGAATTCCTACATATAGCAGGGCCTTTTAAGTAGAGTTTTGACATTTTTGTGAATTCACAGGGGACACAAAACTCGTAAGAATCAAGACAAGCAATATCAGACCACCGACCAGGGAAGGTTCCAGTCAGCATAACAAGACAGTTTTCTACGATGCCCCCATTGGGCCCCGAACCTCTCCAGGGCCCCTCCCAGGGTATGGGTAGCCCTGACTGCCAGTACACCCACTGGCGTTCATCCTTATGGTCATTGGCTCCCAGCCACAGATATGATGAACCCTGGCCCCCGGAACAGAAATCAGCACGCTCCTTTGATGACTCATACACCCAGGTGTTTTCCTTGTTTGTCTGTGGCACAGAAAGGTTCCCACCAACGACCTAGGTGTGCAGAGTATGAAAACAATAACCTGAACACTTTGCTGGAATGCAGAGAAAGGAACAGATATATAACATATGCCTAGGAGTGCAGAGTATGAAAACAATAAGCTGAACACTTTGCTGGAATGCAGAGAAAGGAACAGATATATTACATATGCCTAGGAGTGCAGAGTATGAAGACAATAACCTGAACACTTCACAAAAATGCAGAGAAATGACCAGATATGTAACATACACCACCCTGGTGTTTGCTGAAAGTGTCTTACCATATTTTGTTTTTTCTCTCAAAATTCTCTATCTAGTCTTCTAATCAATCATAATTAAAAAGAAAAAAATGTGTCTCTGGAATTACCTGTAATAGGTATGACCATGAAATTAAACTACGATGATTAAAGGAAAAGTTCAATTTCCTGTGTGTGAAGAGGAAAACTGTAGTAATACGTATAACTGATCACAGCCACATTTCATTTTTCTTTTAGGGCACTGAAAGTAGGCTCTGCTCTAGAGTCAAACTATTTCTTTGTAAAATGAAATTTGTAGACTGCACCATTATCTATATCCTTTATATGAGACCCTACCTACAAGCTGGAGAAATATTCTCCGTCTCATTAACAGAAACTCTACAATAAAATCAAGTGTGCAACATAAAGCAAATTCCATTCTTATTACATCCTTTGTAGCATATGAAAATAAATCTTCTTTCCTGGTTGAGATCTGAAAAAGCTTTTGCTGTAACCATGGCTTTACCTTGTAAAGCTTGATCCAATGAGGATTAAATAATGCTGAGACAGGCAGCTGGAGGGATGTATAATCACTTCTTGAGGTGAAGGTGAGGGTGAAAGTTTTCAAAGGCTTTAGGAAGAGAAAATGATATGGGACAAGGGTGATGAAAGTGAGTGTACTTGGAAAATATGTTTATGTAAGAAGCTATCATGAAATATTGAGTGAAGCTTAGCAATAGGTGAAAATATAGCTAGGGGAATGGGTGAGGATTGGCAGGTACTTATGAAAGCAGTGCTTACATTTGGGAGAGGAATGTGTGGAAGGTGGGACATAGGTGTGTAAGAAAGGGTAGTTAGGGTTCAGGTGAGGAAGGTAAGCTATCAGTGAAAGAGAAATGAGAGGTGTATGGATGTTACTTGCAGGGAAGGTGTGTTAGTAGTGGGAAATATAAAAGAGAAAGCAGCAGGAGTTCAAGAGGAAAGCACTGTGGCTGAAAAAGACAGAACTGAGAGTTGGGGTAGGAGAGTATCAACAGCCTTCTGTGGGAAAAAGAAAATATTTTGGTAAGAGTTAAATTGTGTGAGGAGAACAAAGAACAAGTGGGAGCATCAGTGAAGGGTTATTTGTGTAGCAAGATACTGAGAAATATTGGATGAAGCTTAGGAACAGGTGAAAACATAACTCGGGGGGGTGGGTGAGGAATGGCAGGTACTTGTGAAAGCAGTGCTTACATGTGGGAAAGGAGTGTGTGGCATGCAGAAGGTAGGACACAGGTGTCTAAGAAAGGGTAGTGAGGGTTCAGGTGAGGAAGGTAAACTATTAGTGAAAGAGAAACAAGAGTTGTATGGGCATTTACTTGCTGGGAGATGTAAAAGAGGAAGCAGCAGGAGTTCAAAAGGAAAGCACCATAGCTGAAAAAAAGGGCAATTGAGAGTTGGGGTTGGAAAGTATCAACAGCCCTCAGGGAGAAAAAGAAAATATTTTGGTAAGAGTTGAATTGTGTGAGGAGAACAAAGAACAAGTGGGAGCATCACTGAAGTAGATGAGAAAGTGGTAACAAGCTAAGATAAGGTGAAGATGAGATGCAGTGAATATTTTGAAGGGCTGTTGAATGTTAGATGATAAGCTGGCAGGTATGCAAAGTCAGAGTCACAGTAGGTGGTTTAGTAAAAAGAGGAGGTAGAAAATGCTTTGCATAAGATAAAGTTTGGCAAAATGGTTAGATTGGATGAAATTACAGTTGAATTTCTCAAGAACGGGAGTGATAGTGTCGTTGATTTGTTACTCAGGATATTTAGTGATGTATGGCTCAAGGTAAGGTGCCTGAGGATTGGCAAAGTGCTTGTATAGTGCCACTATGTAAAGGCAGGGGTGAAAAAGTTAATGTTCTAAATACAGAGATGTACAAGTTTGATGATTACACCTGCGTTGTATAGGACAATGGTCACTGAGAGGGTGGTGGCATGCATACAGCATAAGACTGGGAAGGAGCATGGCCTCAGAAGTGGCAGAGGATGTGCTGATCAGGTGTTTATTTTGAATGATTTTTATGAGAAATATTTAGAGAAACATTAGGATCTGTATTTGCCATTAATGGATCTCCTGAAAGCATGTGATAGGGTTGACAGAGAGGCTTTAGGAAATGTGTTATGAATATATGGTGTGGAAAGAAAACTACTTGAAGTAATAAGAACTGTTTATCAAATGAGTAGGGCATGTGTGCAAGTAGAAGAGAGTGGTTCTAGGTGAAGGCTCTGCAGCACAGGGTGTGAGGTCATATGACCATTTAACCTGTTTATGGATAGGGTGGTGAGGGAGGTGAATGTGAGGGGTCTTGGAGAGAAGGGCAGCTCTGCAGTCTGTTGGGGGTAGGGGGTCTGGGAGGTGAGTCAGTTGCTGCTTGCTGATAACATGGCTCTGGTGGCAAATTCAGAAGAGAAACTAAAAGTTGATTTCGGAGTTTGAGGTAGTGTGAAAAAAGAGAAAGTTAAAGCTAGTTAATGTTAATAAAAGTAAGGTTAGTAAGTTTAACAGGGGAAGTTATCCATGAAGTGGGTGAAGGGATAAAAGTCGTGGATGCATGAAGAGTGCATTGAAGAGAAGTCAATGTTTTTAAGTTCAAAGATGAGTATATTTGATAGCATGGTAGTCCCAATGGTGTGGTGATGTGAGGTATGGGCCCGTTGAAAATGGAATGTCTGACAGCAGTGTGGTGTGAGGAGGATTGAACATATATGAAATGATAAGGTATGGTAGAGTTGAGATAATGAGAAGAGTACACTAATGCCCAAGTTAGCATCACCCCTTAGAGTGGTTTCATTACAGCACTCTTGCTTGCATCTTAGACTTACTCAAAAAAAAATATGAAAATCCATAAAAGTCACTTTTTAAGTGTTTTATTCTGCTATATGAATACCTGAAATTATAAGGTGAAGTAAGTTTCTTCAAAAAATTGAAAAATATGAATTTTGAGGGTTGAAGAGGAAAGAGTAATGGATTAAGGGATTAAAATGTGTCATCTATCCTTGAAACTGACAGATTCTTTTAATTCATTTAAGAAAAATACTGATCTTAATAATAATACTACAACAATAATATTACACATGATAGCTAGAAAATGGACATGAGTGGATTTGGACTTTTTTCCTTACTAATGAAGGAAATGGCATTTTTTTTTTTTTTTTTTTTTTTTTGGGGGGGGGGGGAGAGAGAGAGAGAGAGAGACACACACACATACCTCTTGTCTGAAGCATGTGCATTGCATGATCAGACAGGCAAAGCACCATAGGTATTAAAGACAGATAATTTTGATGTCTAAGTAGCAACCTGGAAACTGTTATAAGAATTAGGATGTCAAACTGGTAAGTTAATAAAGCAACAGAAAAATCCTGTTCAATAATTGGTGAAGGATGGAGGTAGATCAAACAAGTGGGTAACTTATCAAAATGAAGTGTTAATGATTCTTGAGAATGGAGTATGACCCTTTACTAATCTGCTGGAACTTCTGAAATTAGTTGTTGTTTCCTGATCCTCATGATTTCTCCCAAAGAGGGATTACAAAAAATTCCTTAGAGAGGTTGTGTGAACACACCTTACAGAGGTGTTGTGCCGCTATGAGAGAGAACCTGTCTGGGAAAATGGTGATTTGTCTCCTGGCCTTTTTGACATATGTCCTCCTTCAGCTGCTGCCTCCATGACACCTCCCCAGAGATGTTCCATGATTGTTCCATCCACCCAAGGGCATCTCCTTCCATCTCCTCCTCACATTGGGCCAGCTGCAATTGTCGTGTGGTGGTTAACAGAAGCGAGAATATTGTGAAATTTGGAAAAAGGAAAATATAAAACATCTAAAGAACACTAAATTAGTGTTAAGTTAGGAGTTCACTTCCACATAAATACAAAGATATTAAGAAAAACAGTTTCACAGAAAGCAAATCTGAAGGTCAATTTCACCCACTCCTATGGGAAAAATCTTGCAGGATGCACGTCTATTAGTCAGTGTCACCGACAAAACCACTAACTTGGAAAAATTTATGAGTTTCATTGAGTCTCCCATCCATGGTTTTATTTTATGCTCATACAGTAGACCCTTTATGATTTACCATACATGAAAAATGCAACCTTAAAACATAAATACTATGCCCATCTTCCATGAAACATGGGTTGATATCATGTTACCACTGGCATGTCAGAAGGCGGTCAGGAATGGACTCAGGAAGTCTGAGACGATAGTACTGACTGGTAAGGTGGTGAGGGTGTTGGTGATAGGAATGAGGTGTAGCCTCAAGAAATGGCGGTTCCTCCATCACTACCAATGGGGAGCTTGATGTGATAGTTCCGGTGGCGAGCAATACCTACAATTGTCACTGGTGTGCTCCACTGCCTTGTGAAGGGATCTTGGATTTGGATAGTTCATCAAATTTCAGATAGGGGAGACATCAGACAGTAATGTTATGGTACTCCTCCACCTTTTCTTGCAGTGTGAGCTGTAATGCATTATACTTGTATGTGGCGTCCTGCTACTCAGGAGTGAAGGGCACTATATGGAGCGGGTGACTGAGGAGGATCTAAGCAGGTGACAGACCATCTGGGCAGTCCCCGGTCAAAGTTTCCATCATCTAGGCAGCAATTACTGGTGGTCTTGATGATGTGCTTCACCTAGTTCACACAGGACACAGCATGACTGCTGGCTTGCGGGTAATGTGCTGATGAGATGTGGTGAGTCACACCCCAACGCTTGAGAAAGGCATGAACTAAGGTACACCGTCTGTGAGGAGATTGAGAGGTAAGCCCACATCAACGAAGAAGCTTGATGGTGCTTCATTATGTGGCATCCCTTCTGCACTCACCGAAGTGTGGCCATCCAGGCAGACAATCGCCACAGAGCAAAAAATTCTTCCCTGTGAAGGAGAATAGGTCAGTAGAGACGTTCCTGCAAAGATCGGGATGGGGGCGGGTCACACATTAATAACTTTACCTGGGATGGCTGGAGGGTCTGGCACACGTCTCTGTATTTAGGATGTTTACAATATCACTCATGATGCTAGGCAACCACATCATCTGCCGGGAACAGCACTATGATGCCTCTACGCCACGACTGGAGTCGTGAAGGCAGGACATTTCATTGCAGCACAGTGCAGCAGGGATGATTAGCTGGGCGCTGTGGAGAAGGAGACCTTCGTCAGCAGCCAGGCTGTCTCATTTCCAGAAGTCCCATACTGCTGCTGCTGGCACTTTTTTCCAGTCCATGGGAAAACCTGCGATAATGGCGTTCTGGCGCTGACGGTTGGTGTTATCCTGAGCAGCAGCTGTGCCTGCATATATCTCCTCGATGATGGGATCAGAGAGTTGATCGAGAAGCCACAACGACACTTCCACTGTTATGGACATCATGCATCTATATATGATGCAGGTGATGTTCGCCTCGCCTCAAGGTCTGCTCAGTTAAGGTCATCCACAAGTGTGCAGGAGAGTGCATCAGGGATTACACGCTCTTTCCCCTTAAGCTAAACTGTTGTGAAGGTAAACTGCACAGTCTTCTTCAGATGCTGGAGACTTGGGTCTCCAAAGTGACCTGTGTGTGGTTCAAAAGGGGCACCAGTGGCTTGTGATCGACAAGGAGATTGAAGTGTAGTAGACCCAGCAGATACAGGCGGCACCTTTCATGGTCTACACAGTGCCAAAAGTTCCAATGCCAAAATGCCACTTATCAGTGTGGCACTGAAGAAGGGCATATCCCACACCTTTCAGATGCAAGGCATCTGTCTGCAGAACTGTAGGAAGGGCAGGATCTTTGCGGGCAAGAACTAGAATTGAGGCCAGGGTTTGTTTCACTTTCTCAAATGATGCATGGTGATCAGGGATCCACAAGAAATCATTCCTGGAGCTGAGGAGGGAGCAGGGGGTGTCTGCCGCAGTTGCAATGTTTGGGGTGGTCTGCTAGCTGGTTCTCAGGACCCATTGATGACTTGAGGTTCATGATGTTGGCAGAGTTGGGGAAATTGGTGATCACACTCACCTTACCTGAATCTGCAGTCACACTCTCAGCTGTAATGCCATACCCACAGAACTCTGCAGACTGGCTGGCATACGCTAACTTGCTGAGGTTCATGGTTATACCGTGTTTGAGACATCGTTGAGGATCTCCCAGACACACTGAAGGTGGAGTGTGTAGGTTGAGTCCCAGATGAGCTTGTCATCCACAACCTTGGCACATTTGTTGACGCCTTTGAATGTGATACGCCATGTCTGCAAAATTTGTCCCCTGTGAATATGAATCCCATGGGGTCACATAGAAACCTGTAATGTCCCCATATAGTTATGAAGGTGGTGATAGGCTGTGCCTCCTCTGCTAGCTAGCAGGAACTTCAGTATCACCTCCATCTTGGTGAAATATTTGAAGCTAGGGGCAACCTTCATGATAGCAAACAGTGAGCTGTTTCTGCTCAAGTTGTTGAGTGGCGAACTGTTGCTGCAGCATGAATTGTCCTTGCAAATTTCGGTATTCATCTTCAGCTTTGGCAGCCTGCTGAGCAGCAAGCTGTTGTTGGACTTCCATCATTGGTGCCAGTCTCTCCAGCGTTTATTGCGCGGATTGCCAGGCATGGCAGCATTGGTTGTGGGAGATGATGATTCACTGGTGATGAGGAAAAAGTTAACAACACTGGGTCCTGAGGTGGGTAGGAACAAAGTGTCAACCTGAGGCTGTTGAAATCACAGCAAAAGACACACAGGTAGGTCATGGTAGACTACAGATGATCACAGACACTCAGGGCAGGTGGATGGCACTGGCAATGCAGGTCGGTAGCATGTGGAGAAGGGCATCCTGTGATGGTTAGCAATATCTTGCATCATTGTATTATCTTTTTAAACTACTCCTTGAACCCACTCTGCATCATGTACGAATGGTGAAACAAAGATGCTAGTGAAGACATGACACTGAGTTTACCACAAACAAAGTACACAAGTAAGATTAATGAGACGCATGTGGGCATCTTGATTGCCCAAGAACTTATCCATTCGGCCAACAGAGCGCATGACGCTCTCAAAACAAAAGGGAGAAGAGCATAATACATTTCATATTAACACTACATTTAGGGATACATGAAATGCAGTATGATACATAAGGATACATAACATTAACTTCCTCCACTGTATCCCGGACATCTTTCACCATTATTGAAGAAATTACATGTGGCTAAAATGGTTTTCAGAGACCTAGTCCTTACTTCTGGATTCCTTCCTCTTCATGTTGGCTAGTCATTAGCATCGTCACTTTCTTTATCTTGTGTATTTCCACAATAACGTGATGAAATTCTTTCCCCTATGACTTTCTTGTCTAAGCCCAGTTACAGTAGTACTAATTCATTCTTTGTCAACAATAAATAGTTCCAACTCTATACATACAGTACTCCTCTTTCACTTATTATTCCCCATATCCTTCAACTAAGGAACTTCCTCTGAGGTGTGCACATTTTTCCCTGAAAATGTAACCTGCAGCCTTCTAAAAATAGATAAATAAAGATATCTTTTATTGTGTCAGCTTCCTTACAGTGACAAAGCAACCTCTGGGTTATGTGCATAGATCTAATTCACATTTTGAAGACATTAAGGTAAATTATGTTGTCTAAGAAATTTTAATCAAGACTTTTTGGTTTTCATTCTTTGAGATTATTATTTGAAATTAATGGTAAGGTATTAACACTCAGAGAATATAACAGAACCATTAGCAATGTAACAATCAGGTGATTAAAAGTGGGAACAGTTTCTTTGAAAGTTGCAGTTTAAGTTGTCACTTTATGTTGCTATTCAGAATATACTTTCTCATATAAATTTTATACCATTTACTTAATGTTAATTTTTGTGAATTACTGTGAGAGTATAACCTGTTTATTCAAAACTGTACCTTGTATAAACTTATTGTCTTGGAAATGTAAAATTCAAGGTAGATTTTTTCATCCAACTATACACAAATGTTTCATTGTAATAAGAACAAATGCCAAAATATATTCCATACACACTAATTTCCTCATTTCTACGCACTCAACTGCCAATGATTAGAGTGACTTGAAGTGTAGACTACCCACAAACTACACAGCTTACACCACTTCAGTTGTCATATAAATGGTCACTTTACAATAGCAAATCCTGTTTAAACCATATATGAGTAATTCGCATCAACTGTGAAATTACTTTTAGAAAACGGCACTAGATGGAAAGCCACTGGACAGTCCTCTAGAACAATGTCATTAGTTTTTGGAAGAAGTTGACTGAAAGAAAAAAGACAGACACGTGGACATTTTTGTGTAAAGATTAAGGAGGGTGTTACCTTTCTGATGGTCAAGTGGTCAAGGACTCTCGACCAGAAGTTTAGCTGGGTAATTTCCCCACTGAAGCTCTGGTCCTGTTGGAAACCACCCCCAAAACTGTCTTGCTCCTGACCTGAAGAGGAGATAGAAATTAATTCTTATACTTCAAACCCATCAAGCATAGGCCTGACACTACTACTCATTTGTAAGTCCTGTCCTCTACCCCTACCATGCTGTTCCTCACCACACCAACTCTCATCTTTGCTGCCCCTCTCTCTTTCTGTTGTGTTTACTGTGCATTGGGAAATCTTATGACTCCTTGGGCATCATCCCAAAGATACTGCAGTGTGTGTAGCAACCAAAAAGACATACTACCTACAGCCATGAGGGTACTGATGACTTTGTTATACCTAAATTGCAAACATGAGGTTGTTTTAACTATAGTGAAGATGTTTCTACCTCATAATATAAGCTGCAAAACCTTATGAAACTTAAGTTTGCTTACATCTGGAATATGCTCTACAAATTTGAATTGTGTCCTATATTATATATTTTCAAAAGTAGAGGACTAAGCTCCAACCTGAATAAAAAAAAAAGTCAGACCCTATCTTGCATGCTCAAGAGTTCATTATAGACATCAAGGACCTCATTAGACATGTACAAAACTGTTTCTGCCAGGCCTGAACATGCCATTATCAACGTGAGGCACTTGCATTGCCTAATAACCTGCCATAAGTTGAAAAAAAATTGCAAATATCTGTATGTTATATATGCCTTTGCCTAATACATATATATTTAAAATTAAACCTTGCAACTTCAGCACTCAACTGTACTTGCAAAAATACCAGTTTTCCTAATCCTGGCAGAAGCTACGGTATAAGCATGAAGAGTTCTTGAGTTATCATTCAAACAAGAATTATCCACAGACAGATGAAAGGATAATGACATAATGTCATTAATACATTCTGTAATGATGGAAAAAATATGTCAGTGTGAAAATCCCATCACTTGAACCTCATGAGTCATAACTTTTTTCATAAAACAGCATATTAATAAGCATAAAATATGGAAATCCCATGCTCTAAGAGTGATAATTGCAACTTTTAACAGTCATTTGAAACAGTTTTTCATGAGATAGGCTAATGGCTTCATTAATAAGTATAAAACTGTCTGTCATTTCCCATGTTCACAAACATGAGGACCAGATGAAAAAATGGTCTCACTCACATCCACTCTCTAGCTTTCATGTAAAATGCACTGAAACCAGAGACCCCCCTATCCACAGCTGGGCCCTACATACCTTTCTATGGTTTCCCTTAACTGTTTAATAAGCCTTAGTTCTGCCCATTGACAGCATATCATCCCCTGTATATCATGTCCCTCCAATTTGCTCTATTCCTTTCAACACCACACACCTTGCTGCATGTTTAAGCCCTGAGCCATCAAAGCATCTTTCACATCATTCTTCCACCTCCTCCCTTGTTCCCCCCCCCTTTTTTTTTGTTCTTTCCACTTGAAAAAATACCACTTGGTTAGCAATCTTTTATCCAACATGTTTTCATGATTGTTTTTCAGCAATTGTTAAACAAAATAAGTAGTCCTCTGACCAGATTAAGATGGAGCTCACAACTAGCTTCATGAAAACTGTTCAAAATCGTGTGTTGTAAGGTTCATTCAACAAATTAACTACACCCTAAACAAAAGCCATAACAGAATAAGGTCCGTATTAACAAAGGCAGAAAGATATTAAAAAAGGAACACCCCAGTATCATCAAAAATTTTAATCAGGATTAGATATTTGGATTAAGCTGAATAAGATAACTTTTATGCTCTAACCTTAAATATTCAATGGGCAGAAGAAAAAAGAGAGAGAGGAGAGAAAGACATTCACACTAATACAAGGCAGACATTAACAAAACTGCCACGTTAACACACAACCCACCTATGATATATGCTCCATTGCCCTGTAGGGGTGCAGCGACAATAGGCAGGCTACCCATTGCCTGATGTGACCCATCCATGAAGATATTCCAGGTACCAGAGCCATGATGGTAGGTGAAGCAGAAGTGGCTCCAGTAGCGAAAGGGTGTCTCCAACTTTGTTTCTGCCCACCAGCTATGCAATGCCACCTTGTACTCCATCAACCGATGGTCTGGTGGATTATTGTAGACTCATTCTGCAGTTGCTTTATTCATGGTAATCTAACTTTCTAAAACCAGTCAGATTCCTAGTCACACATCAAGTGAAGAAAAAGCTTCAACATCTTTGAAGATATAACTAGTTTCAGATTTTGACTTTGGAGATATAATACTGTACAAGCAAATGTCTTGATTTAGATAGTTTCTGTCAAATTCCATTATACAAGTGACTAAAGGCACCGCTCTACAAAATTTTTATAAATATGCCTCATTAATGATAAACATCACTATTTCCTATGTGTTCCAGTATCAACAAGAAGCAGATGTTCAAAAAATATGAAGGCAGTTATAAGTTCTACCAGTGTGTGCACCAAAAGGCTACATAAGCAAATGAACAGAAACACAAGCAGTGTGAGAATTATCAAAGAAAGATCAAAAGCATCAAAAAGCATGTTGAAATTCAGCACAAACAAAAATATGAACATAAACAGCTGTAGTCCTGATATACCTCAACCTTGATAACAGACTAAACATCGTGATCATACCTTACAGATTGATTAGTTTACAGAATTACAGCTTACTGACAATGAAATTTACTCATTAAAGAACACAGGAGGAAAGGTGAACAGTATGCTTTTGTATCAATGTTGTATAGGTATGTATATGTGCGTGTGTGGGTGTTTATGTACATACATGTGTATGTGGGTGAGTAGGGCCATTCTTTCGTCTGTTTTCTTGCGCTACCTTGCTAACGCGGGAGACCGACTAAGTATAATAAAAAAAAGAAAAAATCAATGTTAATACATCAGTTCTTAGATAATACCAATAAAGTTTTCATCAGTAGGATAATATCAGAGAAAAAGGTCCACAAGCTATCACATCATATAAATAAGACCATGCCACTGCCCTATGATGGAAAAAAATAAAACGAGTTCAAATTTTAAATGGTTAACCAAGAAAAAGAAAGGAAATATGTACAGCAAAAATAAAAAGTACAAAATCCACACTTCTGTAATCTGAGAGCAATTAAATGTATACCAAAGACCTCATAGCAGAATTATGATTTGACCTTACCTAAATGTTATTGCATTATGGATAACTCAGTTTACCAATGTGAGTGGAGTTAGAAATTCAAACATTACGAGTAATAAGTTGAAAACTTTGCACAAGGTACTGTATCACTTTTATTGGGTATATTATTGGCTCTGTCATGTATGGAAGCATAGGACTGGTTTGAGGCTGTCTCTTGACACACATGTAGTCTGAGCTAAGTGTACTTGGCACCCACTCTAGTTAACGTAAGGAGATGACCCACATGCTGTGTTGTGCTTTCCAGCCTAAAGCAGTTTCACTACTTTATCACTTTACCTGCAGCCTCTATCTACTAGTTCTTCATATTCTTCTTTTACTTTGAAATAGTAAAAGCATAGTGCCTCAGATTTTCACCATGACCCTAGGTATATTCACACCACTGAATAAGAATATGACCTTCATTTCATTCTAGCAGCTCTAGTTTTTGAGATAATGCACTTATGAAGAGCATAGACGGTTCTCAGCAGAGCTCAAAATGTGTGCCTCTACACAGTGGCAACAAATACAGATCAATCCCAATTGGTCACTCAGCTAAGATGAATGAACAGCAGGAAACAACCACCCTGGTCTTACAGATGATATCATACCACGATCACCAATGGCTAATCTGAGTGGATTTTTAGATGGTGACTTTTCTCCTAGGTCAGCAGAGTGGATACACCAAGAATCCCTACTTTATCTGTCTTTGAGATAGTAGAGCTAAGGATGAGCACTGGGTGAAAAACAATGGTCTTTGAGAGAAAACATGGTGGTTGGAGAAAAGAATGTAATTGCAGAACCCTTGGTTTACAGAGATAAGATCATTTTACCCACTACACATCAAAACTTGGTTTAATTAAGCAGTTTGTGAAGGCTTTTAACAAAGAAGGGGACTGCTTTGACTACATATGTAGAAAATTTCCAACACTGAGCATGGAGAAGCTGAAGGCAGATATTTTTGATGGGCCACAAATCAGGGAACTCATGAAAGACCCACATTTCCAAGATTCAGTGAACAGTGCTGAGGGAGATGTATGGTCTTCGTTTACTCTGGTTGTAAGGAATTTTCTTGGGAATCATTAAGCAGATGACTACTCTGAACTAGTTGAGAACATGCTCTGTTCTCTCTGACAACTTGGCTGTAAAATGAGCATCAAAGTGCATTACCTCCACAGCCACGTGGATCGTTTCCCAGACAACCTTGGTGACCTAAGTGAGGAACAGGGTGAACAATTCCACCAAGATTCAAGAACCATGGAAAAAAGGTACTGGGGACACTAGGATGCCCATATAATGGTGGATTACTGCTGGACCATTCAATGTGACTGTCTTGGGGCTGCTCACCACAAGAAGTCTTTGAAACGTGAGATGTCTGAGTATCAGTAATACATAGCTTTCTGTACATGTTTCACCATTATCTGATTCTATGGATTTAATTCAATCATAAACAAATTCTACTTGTATAAAGCCTTTTTTTTTTTTTTTTCAAAAAGGCAACAATAATGATTTGCAGTCATCAATCCTGGTGCCCAATCGCTTGTATGCAAAGCAATTTGGGGTATATCATACCTCGATAACCAGAGCTGATAGAGAAAAACTGATGGCATATTTAAAGTCAATGACCAGAATTTCCCTAAAAAAAAGACCTAATATCTCGGGCACCAAATTCTGTGTTCTCTTGTATTTAAAGTTTAAGTGGACCCTTGTAAAAGCAATGAAAATACAGTAGAATATATTATCATTATCCCTATTGCTACCATTATCATACTAATTACAACTGTATTTAGGGAAAATAGTTGAAATATGCAGTAACTAGATTCTTACCCATCCTGAGTTCATTGTCCTTGTCATCAGACAATGCATAAGACATGAGGGTGGATTCCTCTCGGAACCTATTCAGCCGCAGCCAGTAGCAAACGCTGAAGCTTGTGAGAGCAGGGAAGGGTGTGGCCAGCCTAGCATAGCTAAGGGCAGAGGGTGTACCAGACTCCTGCAGGAATAGCACCCTTTCCACACCAGGGCTCGGTAGAGGTGGGGACTTGCTTGTAGCACTCCTCTCCATTCCTGTAATATCAAATTCAGATACTACATGGGAAACCATCTGTAGGATGATAAACATGGAACAACTTTGTCATGACCACCAGCTCACCCATGACTAGACATGACCCCTTCCTCATCTGTTGGCAACAAAATCACAGACTTTTCTCATCTGCCTGTGCATTACAGAATTACAAAAAACTTGTTTACTTATGATAACAAAACCAGACACACACACCCTCCTTGTTTGTTTATAAGTGACAGTACCAAAGACACATTATGGAGGCTTTCAACAATCAGTCAACACAAATAACTTGCTTTCCTTGCCACTCTACACATTATGCTTAAACTATGATGGATCTCATTAATGAGAATTACCTGAAAAGTCCTACCAACATAATCTTTTGTGAAAAGACATGTATGGAGATGAGAACCTGCAGGACTGTTTAGAGCTAATGACATCATTTACCTAAACCTGAAGACTCCCCTGCCACAGCAAGGACAGGAAGAAAGGCTCTGACCCAAAATAAGAGGAGCAAGAAACCCAACATCCTCTTCTTGTGTTGTATGACCAAAGACTGATCCAAGTGGAGTAAGTGACCACCTGAACAATCAGTAAACTGCGCAGACATTCTCCCGTGAGCAAAAGTTTGAAATTGCATGCTCAGGACAAGCTATGAATAGAAATTGTCAATGATGTTGCAACCTCTCTCTGCAACCCCTCTCTTTCCTCTCTTACATTACACCAAAGTATCAATAATAAGATTTCAATAAGTTTTATACTATACAGGAGTCTTGAAATTCTTATGCTCTTAATCTGCTCTACTCATTCCTTACTCTCTTGTATCTCATCCAATTCTTTGCTGTGTGTTGTCTACAACTTCACTGTACGTAAAGTGTCCACAAAAAATATCATCTACCCCCCCATGCATTTTCAAAGGTGATGCACAACTAAGGTTTATTGTGGATACAAAAATAAGATGCTCTCAGGATGGAATTCCTACATCTAGTCACTGAGACCAGTGTTTCTAATGTGAGCACCAGCAACCCACTTTGGTAGGCCTCAGGCTACCTTGAGGGCAAGATGTTTTTTTTTTTCTTTACTCTTTCTGGCTTCCACTTCATTTTGGGAATTTCATTTGTTGGCACTGAATTTCTTCCCCCTGTGCTTCAAATGGTTGGCTCTGCTTTCTGAGGAGAAAGCCCAAAGTTCCACCTGGAAGCAAGAAAATGTGGGTACACATGAGATTTTTAAGTGCACTGGGTGCTCAGAACACTCAATCAGGCCATTGCTTCCTACAACACATCATCAATGCCTTGTCTCATTTAGATCAAGTCTCCATGAACACAAAACATGAACTTTCAGGATGCCTGGACATCTGTAGATGGTAACCAAGGTCAAAGGAGAGATGACAGTAATGAAAGTGACATCAATTTTGAAAAAATGTATGGGGAGACGGACAAGATTATCTGTGGACACCGTACCTTTTACCTGCTTTGGCTTGTTGGCATTTAATGCCTGATCATGTGTAATTACTTATTTGTAAATAAAATTCATATTAAGGTTTTTTTTTTGTGTCCCATCCATATTACTTTATATTTACTCATGTTGAATTTCATCAACTATGTATCAGTCCATCTTTGGTATCTGTCAGGTCTGTTTTTTAAGATGATATGATCATCCCTGCTTTTCACTTCTCTATTGACTTTTGCATCATATGAAAACATATGCAGGTAAGATTCCACGACTTCTTGCAAGTAATTCACGTAGATCAAGTAGAGTAATAGTCCCAGAATTAAACCCTGTGGCACTCCTATTCCACAGGTGACATCCACCCATCTCAAGAAGGCTTCCCTGACTTGCGACTTTTGTTTCCTTCTAAGATAACCTATTCATCAACAGAGTCTCCCCCCTTGTTCCTGTTTGGTGATCCAGCATCTCTTCCCATAGGGTACATTGTCAGAT
Source organism: Panulirus ornatus (assembly GCF_036320965.1). Taxonomy (NCBI): domain Eukaryota; kingdom Metazoa; phylum Arthropoda; class Malacostraca; order Decapoda; family Palinuridae; genus Panulirus; species Panulirus ornatus. The sequence goes on from NC_092243.1 coordinate 50,395,554, forward strand.
TTCTGGCAGTCCAGATACAAACAGTCCACTAGGCTTTCTCTTTTGTCTTGCACAGAACTCACTTTCTCGTAGAAATCTAAGAGTTTCATTTCAAACGACCTTCTTGTGATACCACATTGCTGCTTACTAAGGTAATTTCTCAACAAGATGTCATTCATTTGCTTTCAGATCATCGTTTCTGATACCTTGTAGACCACACTTAGCAGGGAAAACACTCTGCAGTTCAACACTTCTTCCAGGTGTCCTTCCTAATAGACAGGTATTACATTTGCCCTATTGCAATCCCTTGGCACTTTGGCCTTCCCTACCAATGTCTTGAACAGTATTTCAAGTGGTTTATCAAGTATATCTACACACATCTTTAGCATCTACAGTGTGATCTGATCAGGACCATGAGCCTTACATGGATCATGACCCTTTAGTACTCTATTAGTCTTACTTTAATATCTTAATGTTCTCTAAGACTTCTTTCACATTCCATCTCAGTAGTGTTAATACACTTCTGAACTTATCATTCAGTTCATCATATCATTTTCACCAATTTCCACCTCTGAATACCTGAGCTTGATTAGCTGCTCTTTAAATGGCAATTTTCTTCAGATGAAATCATGGAAACGTTTTGGATTTTCTCCTGCCTTCTCAATGTTCTTACCAGTTTCCTAGTTCCTTTTCTCTATTAGCTCTCTATACCTCTTTAGGTAGGGTGACCAAATTTGAGAAGCATATTTTAGTTTAGTTATGTTGTGGGATATGAATGGCTTGCTAAATATTTACATATCCATATACTTGAAAGCTGTTCTATATTTGCTAGCAAACAGTTTGTCTCTATAATTTTCTCACTGTGTGACTTTGATGACAGGTTAGGGATGATGATGATTATATGTGTGTATGTTTACTTATTTCTAGATTATAGGGGAAAATATTTACACTTATGGGGCACTCTTTTACATTTTGCGTCACCAAGAAGACTTTTAAATATTTTTAAGTTTCTAGCATTCTGAGTCTCCTTCACAACTCCATTCCAACCATCCATAACCCTTACACTATACCATTATTTCTTTTTATCTTTCCTAGCCATCCTTGTTCTTAGCTTTTGGTTATTCTGGTACTGCACCTTGTGAAGAAATGTTTACTATTAACATCATCCAAATGATTCAGAAACCTGAAAATGCTGTTCTCAGGTCACACCTTTCCCTTCTCTCATCTAAGACAGACAGCTATATAGCCTTTAACCTTTCATTGTAGCTAAGCTTCCATAATTCTAGTACCATCTTGGTTGCCCTCTCTGGACCTTCTCTATCATATCTTTGTGTTCCTTCAGGTGCAGAGACCAGTTTTCATAAGCATACTCAGAAATATGTTATGAAAAGCTTGCCAAACATTTCCTTATTGATTAAATGAATGCATTATTAATACATGCCAGCAGACAGTGTACCTCTTTCACAATTCTCCTGATGTCAAGCTCTGGAGACAGATTAGGTATAGTGTGTGTGTGTTAAGAAATCCTCAGCCAAGCTGGAGCAACCAAGGTGGAATCTTTGCCAGATAATCATTGAGAGGACAATAGCAACACCAATAGTCGTGCTCTGATCTTGAGTGCAGGGTCAATAAAAATGTATTTTTCAAGGTCTCTTCATGCTATCTGGACCTCTGCCTGTCATGGTTATTTTAACTATCAAGATCTGCCGATATCAGAGAAACTTATACTTTTACAGAGAAAGTGATTTTCATTTACCTTTTTCATTAGATTAATTAAATGCACTAACTATGTAATCATTGATTTCCATTCTGTTTTTGCATAAAGCATGTACTACCAAGTGCCAGAGTTATGTATGTTATGTTTTATTAAGTACAGCATAAATACAAAAATAAGTATTGATATCATATGTTCTTCAGCTCCCAGTCTTAAAATCATTTGCTCCATTTCACACTCTTTATTCATCTTATTACATCATTTCAGACCCTAAGTTTCTTATATCTGTTCATGTTCATACACTGATTTTTTCTTTGTCATTACACCTGATTTTATCAGTACCCTTGATTTAATTCCTGGGTGTAAGATATTCCTTTGGTTTAACTTTAACTCCTGGCTTTATATGCTTCACTTGGGATTATATTCCCTGGTTTAACTCCTATGTTTACATTCCACTAATTCAACTCTTTGGTTTATAATTGTCTTCTAATTTATCCCATGTATTTGTATTCCCCTGGTTTAATTCTTACGCTCATTGCTCAATAGTTTAACTCCAGGCCTCTTGATATTACTCTGCTTTAACTCCCTTTTTTAACCAGTTCATATTCCCTTTGTTTAACTTCTGACCTCATGATACTCCCCTGATTTAACTACTGAGTTTATATTATTTCTCAATTAAATTTATGGCCAAATCATATTTCCCCTGTCTACCTTCTGAATTTATTTTGTTTTCACATTCATTCTTCTGAATTTATGGCATTTACACTTCAAATCTAGATAAATGATATTTCCTGGTTTAAGACCTAGATATATTTTGTTATTCCCTTGTTTAATTTCTGGATTTATGATAAATCACCTACATTAACAACTGGGTTTATGTTCTCCCCATGCTTGATATTCTGTTCATGGACTTAGTCTTTCAAATTCTTTCAGCTGAGCTCTTTTGTTCAGAAATAAACTCAACACTCGAGAAGTTAAGCTTTCGTAATCAGGAAGACATGCTTTGTCAATAGGTTAAACCTTTCTGCTTGAGATTAACTTCCTAACCCAAGCTGACCCATCTTACTCTAAGGATCTCTACAGTAATGGCAATTGTTTCTATATAAGAGCATTACTAAGATTAACAACTGCAGGATAATCCTAACTTCAACTTAAAGTTAATTGATTTAATCTGTGTTGATGTAAGTGCATTAGGGTGTACTTGCATGACCTCACAGTAGATAACAATTACTCCTCCCACCCCCTTACCCTTGTGGTGATGGCCTTTGTAAGGACTCACTATGGTGGCAATTAAGTAGCCGGACATAAAAGCAACTTACTTGTATAAACCGTATTCAGCATGACACACCATAGAACAGCCTGATTCAACAGCAAACACATACCATGCTCCACCCTGATTCAACAGCAAACACATACCATGCTCCACCCTAGTTCAGTAGCACACATACCACACTCCACCCAAGTTAAGTAATACTTAAACAGCAAGACAAGTCTAGTGCAAGTCAATCACCATCTTCTCTTTCTCCTTTTCTTTAATTGTTCCACTAACTCTCCAACGTCCACAGTTTTCCTCTTCCCTAAACATCTGAGGTTTCTAAACCCTAACAGATGTTTTTATCTTTATGGAATAGGAGATAAAAAGTAAAAAGTTAAGCTATGTATCTACAAAGGGGCTACTGCTCCATTGCTGTTAAAAAAAAGAGTGGAAGATACTGTTGTTAACTGTCTTAATATCAATCTTTGCCTGTTTTACATGCTGATGGAATGACTGTTATTTTCCTTTTATTCCCTATAAACAAAATAATCTGTAAATATACTTTATGAGTATCTTTATCAGTAACACTTTTACAGATACTGTGTGTGTGTGTATATATATATATTTTTTTTTTTTTTTTTTTTTTTTTTTTTATACTTTGTCGCTGTCTCCCGCGTTTGCGAGGTAGCGCAAGGAAACAGACGAAAGAAATGGCCCAACCCCCCCATACACATGTACATACACACGTCCACACACGCAAATATACACACCTACACAGCTTTCCATGGTTCACCCCAGACGCTTCACATGCCTTGATTCAATCCACCGACAGCACGTCAACCCCTGTATACCACATCGCTCCAATTCACTCTATTCCCCGCCCTCCTTTCACCCTCCTGCATGATCAGGCCCCAACCACACAAAATCCCCTTCACTCCATCTTTCCACCTCCAATATATATCTTTCTTTTCTTTCAAACTATTCGCCATTTCCCGCATTAGCGAGGTAGCGTTAAGAACAGAGGACTGGGCCTTTGAGGGAATACCCTCACCTGGCCCAATTCTCTGTTCCTTCTTTTGGAAAATTAAAAAAAACGAGAGGGGAGGATTTCCAGCCCCCCGCTCCCTCCCCTTTTAGTCGCCTTCTACGACACGCAGGGAATACGTGGGAAGTATTCTTTCTCCCCTATCCCCAGGGATATATATATATATATATATATATATATATATACATGGAGTGAGATGTATTTAGGGAAGCAATGATGGCTTGCGCAAAAGATGCTTTTGGCATGAGGAGCGTGGGAAGTGGGCAGATTAGAAAGGGTAGTGAGTGGTGGGATGAAGAAGTAAGATTATTAGTGAAAGAGAAGAGAGAGGCCTTTGGACGAGTTTTGAAGGGAAATAGTACAAATAACTAGATGTATAAAAGAAAGAGACAGGAGGTCAAGAGAAAGGTGCAAGAGGTGAAAAAGAGAGCAAATGAGAGTTGGGGTGAGAGAGCATCATTAAATTTCAGGAAGAATAAAAAGATGTTTTGGAAGGAGGTAAATAAAGTGCGTAAGACAAGAGAGCAAATGGGAACATCGGTGAAGGGGGCAAATGGGGAGGTATTAACAAGTAGTGGTGATGTGAGAAGGAGATGGAGTATTTTGAAGGTTTGCTGAATGTGTTAGATGATAGAGTGGCAGATATAGGGTGTTTTGGTGGAGGTGGTGTGCAAAGTGAGAGGGTTAGGGAGAATGATTTGGTAAACAGAGAAGAGGTAGTAAAAGCTTTGCAGAAGATGAAGGCTGGCAAGGCAGCGGGTTTGGATGGTATTGCAGTTGAATTTATTAAAAAAAGGAGGTGACTGTTGTTGCTGACTGGTTGGTAAGGATATTTAATGTATGTATGACTCATGGTGAGGTGCCTGAGGATTGGCGGAATGCATGCATAGTGCCATTGTACAAAGGCAAAGGGGATAAAGGTGAGTGCTCAAATTACAGATGTATAAGTTTGTTGAGTATTCCTGGGAAATTATATGGGAGGATATTGACTGAGACGGTGAAAGCATGTACAGAGCACCACATTGGGGAAGAGCGGTGTGGTTTCAGAAGTGGTAGAGGATGCATGGATCAGGTGTTTGCTTTTGAAGAATGTATGAGAAATACTTAAAAAAGCAAATGGATTTGTATGTAGCATTTACGGATCTGGAGAAGGCTTATGATAGAGTTGATAGAGATGCTCTGTGGAAGGTATTAAGAATATATGGTGTGCGAGGAAAGTTGCTAGAAGCAGTGAAAAGTTTTTATCGAAGATGTAAGGCATGTGTACGAGTAGGAAGAGAGAAAAGTTATTGGTTCTCAGTGAATGTTGGTTTGCGGCAGGGGTGATTGATGTCTCCATGGTTGTTCATTTTGTTTATGGATGGGGTTGTATGGGAGGTGAATGCAAGAGTTTTCGAGAAAGAGGTAAGTATACAGTCTGTTGTGGATGAGAGAGTTTGGGAAGTGAGTCAGTTATTGTTCACTGATGATACAGTTCTGGTGGCTGCTTTGGGTGAGAAACTGCAGAAGCTGGTGACTTAATTTGGTAAAGTGTGTGAAAGAAGAAAGCTGAGAGTAAATGTGAATAAGAGCAAGGTTATTAGGTACAGTAGGGCTGAGGGACAAGTCATTTGGGAGGTAAGTTTGAATGGAGAAAAATTGGAGGAAGTGAAGTGTTTTAGATATCTGGGAGGATTTGGTAGCGGATGGAACCATGGAAACAGAAGTGAGTCACAGGGTGGGGGAAGGGGCGAAATTTCTGGGAGCACTGAAAAATGTGTGGATGGTGAAAACATCATCTCGGAAAACAAAAATGGGTATGTTTGAAGGAATACTGGTTCCAACAATGTTATATGGTTGCAAGGCGTGGGCTATAGGTAGAGTTGTGCGGAGGAGGGTGGATGTGTTGGAAATGAGATGTTTGAGGACAATATGTGGTGTGAGGTGGTTTGATCGAGTAAGAAATGAAAGGGTAAGAGAGATGTGTGGTAATAAAAAGAGTGTGGTTCAGAGAGCAGAGGGTGTTTTGAAATGGTTTGGTCACATGGAGAGAATGAGTGAGGAAAGATTGACAAAGAGGATATATGTGTCAGAGGTGGAGGGGACGAGAAGTGGGAGACCAAACTGGAGGTGGAAAGATGGAATGAAAAAGATTTTGAGCAATCAGGGCCTGAACATGCAGGAGGGTGAAAGGCGTGCAAGGAATAGAGTGAATTGGAACGATGTAGTATACTGGGGTCGACGTGCTGTCAGTGGATTGAACTAGGGCATGTGAAGCGTTTGGGGTAAACCATGGAAAGTTTTGTAGGGCCTGGATGTGGAAAGGGAGCTGTGGTTTCAGTGCATTGTACATGACAGCTAGAGACTGAGTTTGAACGAATGTGGCCTTTGTTGTCTTTTCCTAGCGCTACCTCACGCGCATGCAGGGGGAGGGGGTTGTCATTTCATGTGTGGCGGGGTGGCGACAAGAATGAATAAAGGCAACAAGTATGAATTATGTATGTGTGTATATATGTATATGTCTGTATATATATATATATATATATATATATATATATATATATACATTGAAATGTATAGGTATGTATAGGTGCATTTGTGGGTATGTATGTATATACATGTACATGTATATGTTGGTGGGTTGGACCATTCTTTCGTCTGTTTCCTTGTGCTACCTCGCTGATGCAGGAGACAGCGACAAAGTATAATAAATTATATATATATATATATATATATATATAGTAATAAATATAAAATAATATATATATATATATATATATATATATATATATATATATATTTTTTTTTTTTTCTTTCTTTCAAACTATTCGCCATTTCCCGCGTTAGCGAGGTAGCGTTAAGAACAGAGAACTGGGCCTTTGAGGGAATATCCTCACCTGGCCCCCTTCTCTGTTCCTTCTTTTGGAAAATTAAAAAAAAAATAATGAGAGGGGAGGATTTCCACTCCCTCCCCTTTTAGTCGCCTTCTACGACACGCAGGGAATATGTGGGAAGTATTCTTTCTCCCATCCCCAGGGATAACATATATATATATATATATATATATATATATATATATATATATATATATATATATATATATATATAAGTTTGTTGAGTATTCCTGGTAAATTATATGGGAGGGTATTGATTGAGAGGGTGAAGGCATGTACAGAGCATCAGATTGGGGAAGAGCAGTGTGGTTTCAGAAGTGGTAGAGGATGTGTGGATCAGGTGTTTGCTTTGAAGAATGTATGTGAGAAATACTTAGAAAAGCAAATGGATTTGTATGTAGCATTTATGGATCTGGAGAAGGCATATGATAGAGTTGATAGAGATGCTCTGTGGAAGGTATTAAGAATATATGGTGTGGGAGGCAAGTTGTTAGAAGCAGTGAAAAGTTTTTATCGAGGATGTAAGGCATGTGTACGCGTAGGAAGAGAGGAAAGTGATTGGTTCTCAGTGAATGTAGGTTTGCGGCAGGGGTGTGTGATGTCTCCATGGTTGTTTAATTTGTTTATGGATGGGGTTGTTAGGGAGGTGAATGCAAGAGTTTTGGAAAGAGGGGCAAGTATGAAGTCTGTTGGGGATGAGAGAGCTTGGGAAGTGAGTCAGTTGTTGTTCGCTGATGATACAGCACTGGTGGCTGATTCATGTGAGAAACTGCAGAAGCTGGTGACTGAGTTTGGTAAAGTGTGTGAAAGAAGAAAGTTAAGAGTAAATGTGAATAAGAGCAAGGTTATTAGGTACAGTAGGGTTGAGGGTCAAGTCAATTGGGAGGTGAGTTTGAATGGAGAAAAACTGGAGGAAGTGAAGTGTTTTAGATATCTGGGAGTGGATCTGGCAGCGGATGGAACCATGGAAGCAGAAGTGGATCATAAGGTGGGGAGGGGGCAAAAATTCTGGGAGCCTTGAAGAATGTGTGGAAGTCGAGAACATTATCTCGGAAAGCAAAAATGGGTATGTTTGAAGGAATAGTGGTTCCAACAATGTTGTATGGTTGCGAGGCGTGGGCTATGGATAGAGTTGTGCGCAGGAGGATGGATATGCTGGAAATGAGATGTTTGAGGACAATGTGTGGTGTGAGGTGGTTTGATCGAGTAAGTAACGTAAGGGTAAGAGAGATGTGTGGAAATAAAAAGAGCGTGGTTGAGAGAGCAGAAGAGGGTGTTTTGAAATGGTTTGGGCACATGGAGAGAATGAGTGAGGAAAGATTGACCAAGAGGATATATGTGTCGGAGGTGGAGGGAACGAGGAGAAGAGGGAGACCAAATTGGAGGTGGAAAGATGGAGTGAAAAAGATTTTGTGTGATCGGGGCCTGAACATGCAGGAGGGTGAAAGGAGGGCAAGGAATAGAGTGAATTGGAGCGATGTGGTATACCGGGGTTGACGTGCTGTCAGTGGATTGAATCAGGGCATGTGAAGCGTCTGGGGTAAACCATGGAAAGCTGTGTAGGTATGTATATTTGCGTGTGTGGACGTGTGTATGTACATGTGTATGGGGGGGGGGTTGGGCCATTTCTTTCGTCTGTTTCCTTGCGCTACCTCGCAAACGCGGGAGACAGCGACAAAGTATAAAAAAAAAAAAAAAAAAATATATATATATATATGTATATTATCCCTGGGGATAGGGGTGAAAGAATACTTCCCACGTATTCCTCGCGTGTCGTAGAAAGCGACTAGAGGGGACGGGAGCGGGGGGCCGGAAATCCTCCCCTCCTTGTATTAACTTTCTAAAATGGGAAACAGAAGAAGGAGTCACGCGGGGAGTGCTCATCCTCCTCGAAGGCTCAGAGTGGGGTGCCTAAATGTGTGTGGATGTAACCAAGATGTGAAAAAAGGAGAGATAGGTAGTATGTTTGAGGAAAGGAACCTGGATGTTTTGGCTCTGAGTGAAACGAAGCTCAAGGGTAAAGGGGAAGAGTGGTTTGGAAATGTCTGGGGAGTGAAGTCAGGGGTTAGTGAGAGGACAAGAGCAAGGGAAGGAGTAGCAATACTCCTGAAACAGGAGTTGTGGGAGTATGTCATAGAATGTAAGAAAGTAAATTCTCGATTAATATAGGTAAAATTGAAAGTTGATGGAGAGAGGTGGGTGATTATTGGTGCATATGCACCTGGGCATGAGAAGAAAGATCATGAGAGGCAAGTGTTTTGGGAGCAGCTAAATGAGTGTGTTAGCGGTTTTGATGCACGAGACCGGGTTATAGTGATGGGTGATTTGAATGCAAAGGTGAGTAATGTGGCAGTTGAGGGAATAATTGGTATGCATGGGGTGTTCAGTGTTGTAAATGGAAATGGTGAAGAGCTTGTAGATTTATGTGCTGAAAAAGGACTGATGATTGGGAATACCTGGTTTAAAAAGCGAGATATACATAAGTATACTTATGTAAGTAGGAGAGATGGCCAGAGAGCGTTATTGGATTACGTGTTAATGGACAGGCGTGCGAAAGAGAGACTTTTGGATGTCAATGTGCTGAGAGGTGCAACTGGAGGGATGTCTGATCATTATCTTGTGGAGGCTAAGGTGAAGATTAGTATGGGTTTTCAGAAAAGAAGAGTGAATGTTGGGGTGAAGAAGGTGGTGAGAGTAAGTGAGCTTGGGAAGGAGACCTGTGTGAAGAAGTATCAGGAGAGACTGTGTACAGAATGGAAAAAGGTGAGAACAATGGAAGTAAGGGGAGTGGGGGAGGAATGGGATGTATTTAGGGAATCAGTGATGGATTGCGCAAAAGATGCTTGTGGCATGAGAAGAGTGGGAGGTGGGCTGTTTAGAAAGGGTAGTGAGTGGTGGGATGAAGAAGTAAGAGTATTAGTGAAAGAGAAGAGAGAGGCATTTGGACGATTTTTGCAGGGAAAAAATGCAATTGAGTGGGAGAAGTATAAAAGAAAGAGACAGGAGGTCAAGAGAAAGGTGCAAGAGGTGAAAAAAAGGGCAAATGAGAGTTGGGGTGAGAGACTATCAGTAAATTTTAGGGAGAATAAAAAGATGTTCTGGAAGGAGGTAAATAGGGTGCGTAAGACAAGGGAGCAAATGGGAACTTCAGTAAAGGGCGTAAATGGGGAGGTGATAACAAGTAGTGGTGATGTGAGAAGGAGATGGAATGAGTATTTTGAAGGTTTGTTGAATGTGTCTGATGACAGAGTGGCAGATATAGGGTGTTTGGGTCGAGGTGGTGTGCAAAGTGAGAGGGTTAGGGAAAATGATTTGGTAAACAGAGAAGAGGTAGTAAAAGCTTTGCGGAAGATGAAAGCCGGCAAGGCAGCAGGTTTGGATGGTATTGCAGTGGAATTTATTAAAAAAGGGGGTGACTGTATTGTTGACTGGTTGGTAAGGTTATTTAATGTATGTATGACTCATGGTGAGGTGCCTGAGGATTGGCGGAATGCTTGCATAGTGCCATTGTACAAAGGCAAAGGGGATAAGAGTGAGTGCTCAAATTACAGAGGTATAAGTTTGTTGAGTATTCCTGGTAAATTATATGGGAGGGTATTGATTGAGAGGGTGAAGGCATGTACAGAGCATCAGATTGGGGAAGAGCAGTGTGGTTTCAGAAGTGGTAGAGGATGTGTGGATCAGGTGTTTGCTTTGAAGAATGTATGTGAGAAATACTTAGAAAAGCAAATGGATTTGTATGTAGCATTTATGGATCTGGAGAAGGCATATGATAGAGTTGATAGAGATGCTCTGTGGAAGGTATTAAGAATATATGGTGTGGGAGGCAAGTTGTTAGAAGCAGTGAAAAGTTTTTATCGAGGATGTAAGGCATGTGTACGTGTAGGAAGAGAGGAAAGTGATTGGTTCTCAGTGAATGTAGGTTTGCGGCAGGGGTGTGTGATGTCTCCATGGTTGTTTAATTTGTTTATGGATGGGGTTGTTAGGGAGGTAAATGCAAGAGTTTTGGAAAGAGGGGCAAGTATGAAGTCTGTTGGGGATGAGAGAGCTTGGGAAGTGAGTCAGTTGTTGTTCGCTGATGATACAGCGCTGGTGGCGGATTCATGTGAGAAACTGCAGAAGCTGGTGACGGAGTTTGGTAAAGTGTGTGGAAGAAGAAAGTTAAGAGTAAATGTCAATAAGAGCAAGGTTATTAGGTACAGTAGGGTTGAGGGTCAAGTCAATTGGGAGGTGAGTTTGAATGGTGAGAGGCTGGAGGAAGTGAAATGTTTTAGATATCTGGGAGTGGATCTGTCAGCGGATGGAACCATGGAAGCGGAAGTGGATCATAGGGTGGGGGAGGGGGCGAAAATTTTGGGAGCCTTGAAAAATGTGTGGAAGTCGAGAACATTATCCCGGAAAGCAAAAATGGGTATGTTTGAAGGAATAGTGGTTCCAACAATGTTGTATGGTTGCGAGGCGTGGGCTATGGATAGAGTTGTGCGCAGGAGGATGGATGTGCTGGAAATGAGATGTTTGAGGACAATGTGTGGTGTGAGGTGGTTTGATCGAGTAAGTAACGTAAGGGTAAGAGGGATGTGTGGAAATAAAAAGAGCGTGGTTGAGAGAGCAGAAGAGGGTGTTTTGAAGTGGTTTGGGCACATGGAGAGAATGAGTGAGGAAAGATTGACCAAGAGGATATATGTGTCGGAGGTGGAGGGAACGAGGAGAAGAGGGAGACCAAATTGGAGGTGGAAAGATGGAGTGAAAAGGATTTTGTGTGATCGGGGCCTGAACATGCAGGAGGGTGAAAGGAGGGCAAGGAATAGAGTGAATTGGAGCGATGTGGTATACAGGGGTTGACGTGCTGTCAGTGGATTGAATCAAGGCATGTGAAGCGTCTGGGGTAAACCATGGAAAGCTGTGTAGGTATGTATATTGCGTGTGTGGACGTATGTATGTACATGTGTATGGGGGGGGTTGGGCCATTTCTTTCGTCTGTTTCCTTGCGCTACCTCGCAAACGCGGGAGACAGCGACAAAGTATAAAAAAAAAAAAAAAAATATATATATATATATATATATATATATATATATATATATATATATATATATATTTTTCTTTTCTTTTTCTTTCAAACTATTCGCCATTTCCCGCATTAGCAAGGTAGCGTTAAGAACAGAGGACTGGGCCTCAGGGAATATCCTCACCTGGCCCCCTTCTCTGTTCCTTCTTTTGGAAAAAAAAAAAAAAAAACTCACTTTGCACACCACCTCGACCAAAACACCTTATATCTGCCACTCTATCATCAAACACATTCAACAATCCTTCAAAATACTCACTCCATCTCCTTCTCACATCACCACTACTTGTTATCACCTCCCCATTTGTGCCCTTCACTGAAGTTCCCATTTGCTCCCTTGTCTTACGCACTTTATTTACCTCCTTCCAGAACATCTTTTTATTCTCCCTAAAATTTAATGATACTCTCTCACCCCAACTCTCATTTGCCCTCTTTTTCACCTCTTGCACCTTTCTCTTGACCTCCTGTCTCTTTCTTTTATACATCTCCCACTCAATTGCATTTTTTCCCTACAAAAATCGTCCAAATGCCTCTCTTCTCTTTTACTAATAATCGTACTTCTTCATCCCACCACTCACTTTCTAATCAACCCACCTCCCACTCTTCTCATGCCACAAGCATCTTTTGTGCAATCCATCACTGATTCCCTAAATACATCCCATTCCTCCCCCACTCCCCTTACTTCCATTGTTCTCACCTTTTTCCATTCTGTACTCAGTCTCTCCTGAGAGGGTTAGGGAAAATGATTTGGTAAACAGAGAAGAGGTAGTAAAAGCTTTGCGGAAGATGAAAGCCGGCAAGGCAGCAGGTTTGGATGGTATTGCAGTGGAATTTATTAAAAAAGGGGGTGACTGTATTATTGACTGGTTGGTAAGGTTATTTAATGTATGTATCACTCATGGTGAGGTGCCTGAGGATTGGCGGAATGCATGCATAGTGCCATTGTACAAAGGCAAAGGGGATAAGAGTGAGTGCTCACATTACAGAGGTATAAGTTTGTTGAGTATTCCTGGTAAATTATATGGGAGGGTATTGATTGAGAGGGTGAAGGCATGTACAGAGCATCAGATTGGGGAAGAGCAGTGTGGTTTCAGAAGTGGTAGAGGATGTGTGGATCAGGTGTTTGCTTTGAAGAATGTATGTGAGAAATACTTAGAAAAGCAAATGGATTTGTATGTAGCATTTATGGATCTGGAGAAGGCATATGATAGAGTTGATAGAGATGCTCTGTGGAAGGTATTAAGAATATATGGTGTGGGAGGCAAGTTGTTAGAAGCAGTGAAAAGTTTTTATCGAGGATGTAAGGCATGTGTACGTGTAGGAAGAGAGGAAAGTGATTGGTTCTCAGTGAATGTAGGTTTGTGGCAGGGGTGTGTGATGTCTCCATGGTTGTTTAATTTGTTTATGGATGGGGTTGTTAGGGAGGTGAATGCAAGAGTTTTGGAAAGAGGGGCAAGTATGAAGTCTGTTGGGGATGAGAGAGCTTGGGAAGTGAGTCAGTTGTTGTTCGCTGATGATACAGCGCTGGCGGCTGATTCATGTGAGAAACTGCAGAAGCTGGTGACTGAGTTTGGTAAAGTGTGTGAAAGAAGAAAGTTAAGAGTAAATGTGAATAAGAGCAAGGTTATTAGGTACAGTAGGGTTGAGGGTCAAGTCAATTGGGAGGTAAGTTTGAATGGAGAAAAACTGGAGGAAGTAAAGTGTTTTAGATATCTGGGAGTGGATCTGGCAGCGGATGGAACCATGGAAGCGGAAGTGGATCATAGGGTGGGGGAGGGGGCGAAAATTCTGGAAGCCTTGAAGAATGTGTGGAAGTCAAGAACATTATCTCGGAAAGCAAAAATGGGTATGTTTGAAGGAATAGTGGTTCCAACAATGTTGTATGGTTGCGAGGCGTGGGCTATGGATAGAGTTGTGCGCAGGAGGGTGGATGTGCTGGAAATGAGATGTCTGAGGACAATGTGTGGTGTGAGGTGGTTTGATCGAGTAAGTAACGTAAGGGTAAGAGAGGTGTGTGGAAATAAAAAGAGCGTGGTTGAGAGAGCAGAAGAGGGTGTTTTGAAATGATTTGGGCACATGGAGAGAATGAGTGAGGAAAGATTGACCTAGAGAATATATGTGTCGGAGGTGGAGGGAACGAGGAGAAGTGGGAGACCAAATTGGAGGTGGAAAGATGGAGTGAAAAAGATTTTGTGTGATCGGGGCCTGAACATGCAGGAGGGTGAAAGGATTGCAAGGAATAGAGTGAATTGGATTGATGTGGTATACCGGGGTTGACGTGCTGTCAGTGGATTGAATCAGGGCATGTGAAGCGTCTGGGGTAAACCATGGAAAGCTGTGTAGGTATGTATATTTGCGTGTGTGGACGTGTATGTATATACATGTGTATGGGGGTGGGTTGGGCCATTTCTTTCATCTGTTTCCTTGCGCTACCTCGTAAACGCGGGAGACAGAAAAAAGAAAAATATATATATATATATATATATATATATATATATATATATATATATATATATATATATATCATTTCATTATACATAATTGCTGTTTCCCACATCAGCCAGGTAGTGCTAGGAAACAGACGAAGAATGGCCCATCCTCTCATATACACATACATATACATAAATGCCTACATACGCACATATTCATACACATACATATCAACGTATACTCATGTACATATTCATACTTGCTTACCTTCATCCATTCTTGTCACTACCCCACCCCACAGGAAAATAGCATTGCCATCCCATGCTTTAGTGAGGTAGCGCCAGAAATACAGACAAAAAGCTCACATTTGTTCACACTTAGTCTCTAGTTGTCATGTGTAATGCACCAAAACAACAGCTCCCTATCCACATCCAGGCCCCACAAACCTTTCCATGGTTTATCCCCGACATTTCACATGCCCTGGTTCAGTCCATTGACAGCACGTCGACCCTGGTATACCACATCGTTCCAATTCACTCTATTCTTTGCATGCCTTACACCCTCCTATATGTCCAGGCCCCAATCGCTGAAAATCTTTTTCACTCCATCCTTCCACCTCCAATTTGGTCTCCCACTTCTTGTTCCCTCCATCTCTGACACATATATCCTCTTTGTCAATCTTCACTCATTCTCTCCATATGTCCAAACCATTTCAACACACCCTCTTCTGCTCTCTTAACCACACTCTTTTTATTACCACACATCTCTTACCCTTTCATTACTTACTCGATCAATCACATTTCATTTCCAACACATCCAACCTCATCCGTACAATCCTTGCAACCACATTACATTGTTGGAACAACTATTCCTTCAAACAAACCATTTTGTTCTCTCCTTCCACACAATCTTCATCACTCCCAGAACCTTCGCTCCTCCCCCACCCTGTGACTCACTTTCGCTTCCATGGTTCCATCCCCTGCTAAGTCCACTCCCAGATATCTAAAACACTTTACTTCCTCCAATTTTTCTCCATTCAAACTTACATCCCAATTAACTTGTCCAAAACCCTACTGAACCTAATAACCTTGCTCTTATTCACATTTTCTCTCAATTTTCTCCTTTTACACACTTTTCCAAACTCAGTCACCAACTTTTGCAGTTTCTCACCTGAATCAGCCATCAGAGATATATCATCAGCGAACACCAACTGACTCACTTCCCAGGCTCTTTCATTCACAACAGACTGCATACTCGCCCCTCTCTCCAAAACTCTTGCATTTACCTCCCTAACCACACCAGCCATCAACAAATTAAACAACCATGGAGACATCACACACCCCAACTGCAAACCGACATTCATTGGGATCCAATCACTCTCCTCTCTTCCTACTCGTATGCATGCCTTACATCCTTGGTAAAAACTTTTCACTGCTTCAACCAACTTATCTCTTACACCATATACTCTTAAAATCTTCCACAAAACTTCTCCATCAACCCTGTCTTATGCCTTCACCAGATCCATAAATGCTACATACAAATCCATCTGTTTTACCAAGTATTTCTCACATACATTCTTCAAAGTACCATGATGCAAACTGTGCATCCCATCCCATCTGCAAGGTAACTGAGAGTGACTGTTCTGTGAAAGGATTTTGCATTTATATATGCCTCCTTCTCTACCCTTATCCAGAGTATAGTATAGCTTTAAAATTGTGGCAAATATTCTGAATGCAAAGATCTTCATCCGTGGATGTTGCTCATTTGGTGAAGATTTTGTTTGTAAATGCTAAGGAGTTAATGTACTTTTTCTACAAATCAAAGTCTGACAGGAGCATTATTTTGCAGTTCATTGAAGGTGGTTATTTTGCTAATACAGTACTGACTTTTTAAATATTTTCAATCCCCAGTTCTGGAATTTAATTGCCACAAGAAGTGCATCCCATTACACATTTGATCCATCTAATGTAGAGTTACTTGCTGTAGATCTTGTGATTTAGTGTTGAGGAAGGAGGGTCATTTTTCAGCTGATGGGGTCAGTGATGGTGTTTTTGCTTTGAAAAGTGTGTGACTTGTGGGGATCAATTTGGGTTATATTTCTTTCTAAGCCCTTGTAAGTGCTTTTTACTGGCTTGTTTGGAGATGCTGTCAAAGTGTATGACTGCATGATCTTGGGAGGAGAAATCATCTATGATGAAGTTTTAGAGCTTTGTTTCTATGTACTGTAAAAAGGCTGGTCAGTCTCCTTTTCCATAGTTTGTTTTTTGGTAGTTGTGTTAATTGGGTGGGCAAGATGAAGTGTTATCAGGATGGGCAAGTGATCAGAAGATGGGTCATGTAGGTGTGTTCCAGTTGGTCCTTGTGTGTGGTGCTGGTGAGCAAAACATGATGCATTATGAGGTACACTGCTGTTAGGGGTGGATTTGAAGTCTGGTTGGCTGGTTGCATAGACTGAGGATATTGAGAGGTTGCAGCTGGTCTATGAACAGTTCACTTCTGGAATCATGGGTGTGTGTGTGTTGATCCATTTTGAATGTTGGGCATTAAAATTTCCAGTGTGGAAGGTGTTGGGCATGCTGGCAAGGTTCTTCTGTTGGGGAGTGTCTCTTTAAGGGCATGTTCAAGGAGGAGGTATAAGCATGTTTTTATTATAATGTAGTTAGTACTTCAAGGTTCTATTTTTACAGACTTTATTTCTACGGTGTTGTCATTGTTTACGAACTGGTTTGTGCTGAAAGGTATGGTTTGGTGGATTAGTGTTATGAGTCCTTGCCCTTGTCCTCAATTATTTCTTACAGTTGTGTAGTTATAGATAGATGGGAAGTTGGTTCTAGATGTGAGTTTGGTTTCTTGGATGAGGGCTATCTGGATGTTGTGTTCATTGTGAGTTGGCTGAGTATTTCCATGTTTGTTTCTGATGTCAGTGGCATTGAGTTGCAAGATGGTTTATTTGTAATTGGGATGAAGTAAGATGATTTGTGTGTGAAGACTGAGACTGTTATGGGCCACTGTATAAAGGCAAGGGGAGAAAAAGGCGAGTGTTCACATTATAGGGATATAAGTTTGTCGAGTGTACCTGGCAAACTGTATCGAAGAGAGATGATTGAGAGGGTGTGGCATAAACACATCAGATTGGGGAGGATCATTGTGGTTTGAAGAATGGCAAAGGATGTATGGATCAGGTATTTAAGTAATGTGTGAAAAGTACTTAGAGAAACAGAAGTTGTACATAGCATTTATGGATCTGGAGATAGTATATGATAGGGTCGATAGAGGTGCTTTTTGGGTATTACAAATATATAGTGTGGGAGGAGTTTTCATCAAGACATTATGGCCATCTGTGCAAAGAGGCATAGAGGAGGGTTAGTCCCTCCAGATGAACATGGGTTTGTGATGTTGCCAATGCTGTTCAATTTGTTTATGGGTGTGGGGGTGAGGAAGGTAACTGCAAAGATCTTGGACAGAGGTAAAGGTTTTGTGGGTCAGGGATCTGGGAGGTGAATCAGATGTTGTAGCTGATAATATGGCGCTGGTGGCAGATTCAAGTGGGGAAACTGCAGAAGCTGGTGTCTGAGTTTGGGAGAGTGTGAAAGGAGAAAATTATAAGTAAATGTGATTAAAAGCAAGGTTATTGGGTTTAACAGTAGAAAGGAACAGGTGAGTCTGAATAGAGAAAGCTTGGAGGAACTAAAGTGTTTTAGACACCTGGGAGTGGACATGGAACCATAAAAGCTAAGGAAAAGCATAGGATGGGTTAAGAAGCAAAGGTTCTGGAAGCATTGAAAAATGTGTGGAAAGAAAGGTCACTGCCTGATAGGGTAAAAATGGGTATGTTTGAGGGTATAGTAGTCCTGACAGTGTTTTATGGATGCAAAGCATGGGTAGAAGAGCGTGAATATGTTGTATAGTAAAATATATGAGGACAATATGTGATGCAAGAGGGGTTGACTAAGTAATAATAGGGTAAGAGAGAGGTGAGGTAATAAGAAGAGTATGGATGAGAGAGCTGAATAGAATGTGCTAAAATACTTTGGAGATCTGGAGAGAATGAGTGAGAAGTTGACAATGAGGATGTGTATCAGAAATGGTTGGAAGAGTATGGATGAGAGAGCTGAATAGAATGTGCTAAAATACTTTGGAGATCTGGAGAGAATGAGTGAGAAGTTGACAATGAGGATGTGTATCAGAATTTGATGGCTCAAAGCAAAAGGGGGATGAAATGAATAAGATTTTGAGTGCTTAGGGCTTTGAAAATGCAAAAGTGTGAAAGGATAGAGTGAATAAGTGTGATATGATAAACAAGGGGTGACTGTATATAAGTTGCATTCTATCATTGTGATACATCTTTTATTTCTTTTTTATGTTATATGATTATCAATTCATTGGCAAGAGAAGAACCTTCTGAAGAGAACTGTGGAAAAAATACTGTATTTGAAAAATACAACATATCATTTTATCAAATATAATTTGAATGTTTTGAAACTATCATGATTGGTAATGTTCAGAAGGATGTAAGACCTATGTATGTTTTACTTATTTTCTCCAATAACTTTCTGAATTCATACAGTTATAAATTCAGGCATCCAATAATTTTCTGAATTCGTAGACTTATAAATTCATGCATTAAGTAAGAAGCTACTGATGAAAATTCTGTACAAAAGCTAAATGAAAAGTAGAATCTACCATATCACTGGAGGGGTGCAAGCGACACAAGCTGACTTGGAAAAGAAGTAAAAAACATGTACATGTTATTTTGAATTCAAATTCTAGAGATCTTCAAATGTTGGAAGTTTTACCCATGCTAAGAAAAATGATACCATGGTATTCTCCAGACTAGCAAAAGCACAAGAGAAAATTCAGTGAAACTGCACAGAAAGGTCCAGACTATAGATAAGATAAAATTTCTCTAGCCAGAGAAATGTTTGAGAATAGAATAGTTTCTTGCATGTAATATATGCCAATACCTGTACTACAGACAAAATTAGTAAAATTTCATAAAGTGGATGTGCATTTTCTATATCTAACCTAAAGACTTCTTTTCGATATCAAATAACTTGCTAAGAGAAATATGGGGAAGAGGGAAAATAAGGGGTTAGATAATAAGTATAAATAATCAAAAAAACATACAGGAGGGTAAAAGGTGTGCAAGAAATAGAGTGAAATGGAACGATGTGGTATACTGGGGTCGACGCGCTGTCAATGGATTGAACTAGGGCATGTGAAGCATCTGGGGTAAACCATGGAAAGTTTTGTGGGGCCTGGATGTGGAAAGGGAGCTGTGGTTTCGGTGCATTACACATGACAGCTAAAGTCTGAGTGTGGACAAATGTGGCCTTTGTTGTCCTTTCCTAGCGCTACCTCTCGCACATGTGGGGTTTGTCATTTCATGTGCGGCGGGGTGGCGGTGGGAATGGATGAAGGCAGCATGTATATGTGCATATGTATATATGTATATGTGTGTATGTATGCGTTGAAATGTATAGGTATGTATATGTGCGTGTGTGAGCGTTTATGTATAAACATGTGTATGTGGGTGGGTTGGACCATTCTTTCGTCTGTTTCCTTGCGCTACCTCGCTAACACAGGAGACAGCGACAAAGTATAATGAAAAAAAATACATAAAAAACAAGATAACATATTTTAATGCTATAGATGTTTTGAGGGTTCAGTTACTGGGATATTTCATCATTATCAAAACATATACTCCACTTAATTCATATTGTTTGGAAGGTAAACAGTAAGTTCAGATGGCTGTAGAGAAATAGGAATCTGATCTTGTGTGGGACAGGTCATACTAACATTTGTTTGATCCCTATATCCTTATTAACATCAACTCACAAACATATTTGCAAAACTTGGATTCAGTCAGATTAAAATTTTGCAATGCATGACATTTAGTTGAATGCAACATTAATAAAGGAAATTAGGTTTTTCTAAACCATACAGGCTTCATCTGTGTATTGACCGACAAACTGAATAAGGCTCTATAGAATCTGATCATTAAATTTAAGGGAGAATAAAAAGATGTTTTGGAAAGAGGTAAATAAAGTGCATAAGACAAGAACAAATGAGAACATCGGTGAAGGGGGCAAATGGGGAGGTAATGACAAGTAGTGATGAAGTGGTAAGGAGATGGAGTGAATATAATGAAGGTTTGATGATAGAGTGGCAGATATAGAGTGTTTTGGTAAGGGTGGTGTGCGAAGTGAGAGGGTTAGGGAGAATGATTTGGTGAACAGAGAAGAGATAGTGAAAGCTTTTTGAAAGATGAAAGGTGGCAGGTTTGGGTGGTATTGCAGTGGAATTTATTAAAAATGGGGTGACTGTGTTGTTGATTGGTTGGTAAGGATATTCAATGTATGTATGGATCATGGTGAAATGCCTGAGGATTGGCAGAATGCATGCATAGTGCCATTGTACAAAGGCAAAGGGGATAAAGGTGAGTGTTCAAATTACAGGAGCACAAGTTTGAGTATTCCTGGGAAATTATATGGGAGGGTATTGATTGAGAGGGTAAAGGCATGTACAGAGCATCAGACTGGAGAAGAGCAGTGTGGTTTCAGAAGTGGTGGAGGATGTGTGGATCAGGTGTTTGCTTTGAAGAATATATGTGAGAAATACTTAGAAAAACAAGGATTTCTATGTAGCATTTATAGATCAGGAGAAGGCATATGATAGGGTTGATAGAGATGCTTTGTGGAAGTCTTTAAGAGTATATGGTGTGGGAGGTAAGTTGCTAGAAGCAGTGAAAAGTTTTTACCAAGGATGTGAGACATGTGTACGAGTAGGAAGAGAAGAAAGTGATTGGTTCCCAGTGAATGTCAGTTTGCGGCAGGGGTGCGTGATGTCACCATGGCTGTTTAATTTGTTTATGGATGGAGTTGTTAGGGAGGTGAATGCAGGAGTATTGGAGAGAGGGGCAAGTATGCAGTCTGTTGTGGATAAGAGGGCTTGGGAAGTGAGTCAAAGTTGTTGTTCACTGATGATACAGCACTGGTGGCAGATTTGGGTGAGAAACTGCAGAAGTTGGTGACTGAGTTTGGTAAAGTATGTGAAAGATGAAGATTGAGAGTAAATGTGAATAAGTGCAAGGTTATTAGGTTCGAAATGATTGAGGGACAAGTTAACTGGGAGGTAAGTTTGAATGGAGAAAAACTGGAGGAAGTGAAGTGTTTTAGATATCTGGGAGTGGACTTAGCAGTGGATGGAACCGTGGAAGTGATTCACGGGGGGGGGGGGGGGGGGGGGGGGCGAAGGTTCTGGGGGCTTTGAAGAATGTGTGGAAGGTGAGAATGTTATCTCGGAGAGCAAAAATAGGTGTTTAAAGGAATAGTGGTTCCAACAATATTACATGGTTGCAGGGCATGGGCTATAGATAGGACTGTGGGGAGGAGGGTGGATGTGTTGGAAATGAAATGTTTGAGGACAATATGTGGTGTGAGGTGGTTTGATTAAGTAATGAAAGGGTAAGAGATGTATTACACCTATAATCGCACTTTGTATTAACTCTACACATTGTAGGAAGTCCATTGGGGCCAATTCTGTTAAATTATACTGTGTAAAGCACATCCATATTTTACAAGTTTAATGCCAGACTCAATAAGCATGTGCTAGACATGGGGATATATTACAAACACATTAACTTAAAAAAATAAGTGTAATAGTTCTACTATACAGTATACATTAACTTGAAAAAATAAGTGTAATAGTTCTACTATACAGCATAAGCAGTACATAAG
The DNA here is from genome assembly GCF_036320965.1 of Panulirus ornatus. NCBI lineage: Eukaryota > Metazoa > Arthropoda > Malacostraca > Decapoda > Palinuridae > Panulirus > Panulirus ornatus. The sequence continues at coordinate 50,417,651 of NC_092243.1, forward strand.
TCTGTTGAGTATTTTGAAGCGAGAATCAAAGGTAGCACTTTAAACCTGTAGGGTTCATTAGCTACCTTTAAGTATTGCTTGTCGTCACACTTCATGGCTGTTTGTCCTACAGACTGCTGACGGTCAGAGTAAATCTGGGTTAACTACTCAAGAAGACCAAAGATGAGAGAAGAGCTGTTGCCCATAGGGTCACCTCTACCTTCAGAGTCATGCCTTTCTTGTCCGTCACCATTACCACAGTTTATCACCCTGTGCCACGTTTGTCTTCATCTCTGTTTTTTCCCTATAAGGGAGAACGGCTGCAAGCACTAATGTGATGTGGCACAAGAATTCTGATGGCTGAGTTACACTTTTCCTGTGTGATCGGGTAGCAACTCTATTCTGCTTAACTCGCATCTGACCACTGTAAACGGGCCTCACGTATTACTGCCACTGGCCCTCACATAGTACAACAAAGAAGTGCAATACAAAAATATATAACCAATATCTTCATCTAAACTTTTGTCACCATTGTATTCTATAAATATTAAATAAAACTAGTTGTACACAATTTCGTGGGCATTCAATTCCCTGCTGCTGAGAGTGTGGTGCCGGAGGCGAAAGTCGTCTGTCTGTTTTTGTTTACATGGCCAGATGATCGACCTGGCCAGCTGGGAGCCACATACACACATGGCCAAAACACGGAAAAATTGCATGTCCTCGTATTTCCCAGCCGATAACCTACTATTATTTCCTCAGAGGATATTTGGAGAGAAACAAACTGTGTTTTCCAACAGCACTAAGGAATATCGGGAGTGACTGGGTTACACCCTTGATGTTCGCTACCTCAAACAAAATTTTGGTATTTATGTATTTACGTTAATGTTCATACATGAATTACAACAGAAAAATAGACAAGGTATTTAAGTCACATCAGTTACAAAATTGATAAAACTTTATTGAACACCTCTAAAGATACGGTGGCATTACATATCCTAAAATTCAGGTCATTACCAGATATATGAACTTGCATATCCTCCCCACCCCACTTTATACTTAAGTATGTTCCTTATTTCATACTGGATACATACTGGATACTCTCTTACATGAATCTGTAGAAAACTTTGCATTCATTTTCTTTATGAACATCGATACATAGTGGCACAATATCATTTCAACAAAACAATCATTTATTATTCAAGAGTATTTTAGGGATATGATATCATTTGATTTGATGGACAAAGTTCAAATCCATAGATTGATTACTGGAACAATACAAGTTCATATGTTTAAGAATAACATTTCATTTAACTTTGGTTGGGTATGATATTTTGTGTTTTTTCATTTTAATTAACCTAACCTAAAGAAATTAGTATTCTAAGTTTGTTTGCCTATGGAAGTTGGGATGAGAGTATCATTAACCTTTACCGAGAATAAAAAGATGTTTTGGAAGGAGGCAAATAGCATGCGTAAGATAAGAGAACAAATGGGAACATAGGTGAAGGGGGAAAGTAATAACAGGTAGTGATGGAGTGAGTATCTTGAAGATTTGATGAATGTTTTTAAGGATACAGTGGCAGATGTAGGGTTTTTTGGTCGGGATGGTGTGCGAAGTGGGAGGGCCAGGGAGAACGGTTTGGTAAACAGAGGAGGTAGTGAAACCTAAGCGGTTCGATATATACTTACTAACTCAGTAACATCCCCCCCCCCCCCCTTGTTAAGCACCCCTCACCTTCCAGTGCTGCCTGTCGAACGGGAGTAGCAGGCTAACGCAACCGAGGCGTCCACTACCCGTTACCACAAACCGCCCTCAGGAACTAGTACCAACCCTTGCAGCTTCGGAAGGACGACCAAGTCCCGCTCACCACAAGCGCATAACGGGGAAACACCTTCTCCAGCCCGATGACCGAGACTAGGATGTACAAGGCAGGCATCTGGCTATCAACCTGTGCTCTTGGACCACATCCTTTGCAGGGAGAGGGTCCAGATTAGGGCTTTCACAGAGCATACCTCTCGGTCCCGGTAGGAAAGCCCAAACCCTCTGTACTGTACTTGGCAGCTTGTTCCATGAATCTACTACCGTATTCACGAACTAATATTTACCCACATCCTACCTGAATCTATTTTTTTCTAATGTAAATTAATTATCTCTTGTCCTATCAGGTGGTGCCATTCTAAGACCGTTATTTATGTTAACTTTATCAGTACCTTTCACCCAATTAAAGATTCACTCATATCCCCTTTAGCCCTCCTCTTCAGTGGGTTTTTAACCTTTCTTCATAAGTGGGGTTTCTAATTCCGGGATAATTTTTGTCATTCGCCTTTGTACTATCTCTGAACAAGTTGCAGTATATCAACTGCATAGGATGGAGCCCAAAACTGTTCCGCACATTCCAAATGTGATCTCAGCAACGCAAGATAAAGTTGCAATAGTACTCAAGGGGTTTTACTGCTTATTAATGAACCCTAACATCCTATTAGCCATGAAATACACTAATACATTGTTGCTGCGGCTTAAGATCCTTGCGCACTCGTACCCCTAAATCTCTTTCACGTGTTTTACCAATATTAATATTGTCCACTCTGTAATCAGTGTTCCTATCTTCATTCACACTAAGTGTTCTACGTTTATATATGTTGAATTACATTTTCCATGTACCCTACCATTCTGATAATCTATTTAAGTCCCTCCGCAAATTCACTTAATTTTCATCGAGTCAATTACGGCCCACATTTTTGTAACTTCGGCATATTTACTGAAGTCGCTGTTTATTCCCGTATCCAGATCGGTAATATATATAACGAACAAGAGCTGCCCAAGACTGATCCCTAAGAAACACCACTGGGTATATTGCTCCAGTCTGAAGTTAGTCAATTCACGCGTACCCTCTGTTTTGTTAGTGAACTACCTCCTAATCTACATATACACTACTCCCGATGCCGTGTGTCGCTATTTTTCTAAGCAGATGCCCATGAGATACTCTTGTCAAAAGCCTTACTTAAGTCTAAGTAAACAATATCATAACTAATTCGGATCAATAGTTTCAAATACTTTATTAAAGAGGGAGAGAAGGTTACTGTGACATGACTTTCTTTTGTAAATCCATGTTGATAATCCCCAATGAGTTTGTGATTCTCCAAGTGTTCTTGTATTTTGTCCGCTATAATTGATTCGAGATATTTCCCCACAGTTGATGTCAAGATGATAGGACGATGATTAGAGGCAATAGATCTATCCTTTTCTTAAAGATGGGAACGGCATTTGATGTCCTCCATTCCTTAGGAACTACGCCTGATTCTCGAGACTGTATAAACACATTTAAGAGCAGAACACTTCCATTCTTTCAAGACCCTCGCATAAATACCATCTGACCCAGAACTCTACTTTTAATCGTTCTAATTGTTTCAAGATATCAAATTCATTAATCTTTTTTATCGCATAACTATCCGCTTTCGTCCCCCCTGTAATTTGCTCTGGAACCAGAAGGTTTGTTATTATCTTATACTTAATCGCTGTTTCCCGCGTCAGCGAGCTAGCGCAAGGAAACAGACGAAGAATGGCTGGAAACAACCCCCCCCCCCCCCCCCCCCACACACACACACACACACACACATATTTTTTTTTTTCCGCTGTCTCCCGCGTTTGCGAGGTAGCGCAAGGAAACAGACGAAAGAAATGGCCCAACCCCCCCCCCCATACACATGTATATACATACCGTCCACACACGCAAATATACATACCTACACAGCTTTCCATGGTTTACCCCAGACGCTTCACATGCCTTGCTTCAATCCACTGACAGCACGTCAACCCCGGTATACCACATCGCTCCAATTCACTCTATTCCTTGCCCTCCTTTCACCCTCCTGCATGTTCAGGCCCCGATCACACAAAATCTTTTTCACTCCATCTTTCCACCTCCAATTTGGTCTCCCTCTTCTCCTCGTTCCCTCCACCTCCGACACATATATTCTCTTGGTCAATCTTTCCTCACTCATTCTCTCCATGTGCCCAAACCATTTCAAAACACCCTCTTCTGCTCTCTCAACCACGCTCTTTTTTATTTCCACACATCTCTCTTACCCTTACGTTACTTACTCGATCAAACCACCTCACACCACACATTGTCCTCAAACATCTCATTAACAGCACATCCACCCTCCTGCGCACAACTCTATCCATAGCCCAGGCCTCGCAACCATACAACATTGTTGGAACCACTATTCCTTCAAACATACCCATTTTTGCTTTCCGAGATAATGTTCTCGACTTCCACACATTCTTCAAGGCTCCCAGAATTTTCGCCCCCTCCCCCACCCTATGATCCACTTCCGCTTCCATGGTTCCATCCGCTGCCAGATCCACTCCCAGATATCTAAAACACTTCACTTCCTCCAGTTTTTCTCCATTCAAACTCACCTCCCAATTGACTTGACCCTCAACCCTACTGTACCTAATAACCTTGCTCTTATTCACATTTACTCTTAACTTTCTTCTTTCACACACTTTACCAAACTCAGTCACCAGCTTCTGCAGTTTCTCACATGAATCAGCCACCAGCGCTGTATCATCAGCGAACAACAACTGACTCACTTCTCAAGCTCTCTCATCCCCAACAGACTTCATACTTGCCCCTCTTTCCAAAACTCTTGCATTCACCTCCCTAACAACCCCATCCATAAACAAATTAAACAACCATGGGGACATCACACACCCCTGCCGCAAACCTACATTCACTGAGAACCAATCACTTTCCTCTCTTCCTACAAGTACACATGCCTTACATCCTCGATAAAAACTTTTCACTGCTTCTAACAACTTGCCTCCCACACCATATATTCTTAATACCTTCCACAGAGCATCTCTATCAACTCTATCATATGCCTTCTCCAGATCCATAAATGCTACATACAAATCCATTTGCTTTTCTAAGTATTTCTCACATACATTCTTCAAAGCAAACACCTGATCCACACACAAGGGAGCAAATGGGAACTTCAGTGAAGGGCGCAAATGGGGAGGTGATAACAAGTAGTGGTGATGTGAGAAGGAGATGGAGTGAGTATTTTGAAGGTTTGTTGAATGTGTTTGATGATAGAGTGGCAGATATAGGGTGTTTTGGTCGAGGTGGTGTGCAAAGTGAGAGGGTTAGGGAAAATGACTTGGTAAACAGAGAAGAGGTACTAAAAGCTTTGCGGAAGATGAAAGCCGGCAAGGCAGCAGGTTTGGATGGTATTGCAGTGGAATTTATTAAAAAAGGGGGTGACTGTATTGTTGACTGGTTGGTAAGGTTATTTAATGTATGTATGACTCATGGTGAGGTGCCTGAGGATTGGCGGAATGCGTGCATAGTGCCATTGTACAAAGGCAAAGGGGATAAGAGTGAGTGCTCAAATTACAGAGGTATAAGTTTGTTGAGTATTCCTGGTAAATTATATGGGAGGATATTGATTGAGAGGGTGAAGGCATGTACAGAGCATCAGATTGGGGAAGAGCAGTGTGGTTTCAGAAGTGGTAGAGGACACACACACACACACACACACACACACACATATATATATATATATATATATATATATATATATATATATATATATATATATATATATATATATATATTTTTTATATGACTGTATTGTTGTGACTGTATTGTTGACTGGTTGGTAAGGTTATTTAATGTATGTATGACTCATGGTGAGGTGCCTGAGGATTGGCGGAATGCGTGCATAGTGCCATTGTACAAAGGCAAAGGGGATAAGAGTGAGTGCTCAAATTACAGAGGTATAAGTTTGTTGAGTATTCCTGGTAAATTATATGGGAGGATATTGATTGAGAGGGTGAAGGCATGTACAGAGCATCAGATTGGGGAAGAGCAGTGTGGTTTCAGAAGTGGTAGAGGACACACACACACACACACACATATATATATATATATATATATTTTTTTTTTTTTTATATATCCCTCAAAGGCCCAGTCCTCTGTTCTTAATGCTACCTCGCTAACGCGGGAAATGGCGAATAGTTTAAAAGAAAAGAAAGATATATATATATATATATATATATATATATATATATATATATATATATATATATATATATATATATCTTTCTTTTCTTTTAAACTATTCGCCATTTCCCGCGTTAGCGAGGTAGCATTAAGAACAGAGGACTGGGCCTTTGAGGGATATATATATATATATATATATATATATATATATATGTATATATGGTATTGCAGTGGAATTTATTAAAAAAAGGGGGTGACTGTGTTGTTGACTGGTTGGTGAGGATATTCTACAATGTATGTATGGATTGACGGAATGCATGCATAGTGCCATTGTACAAAGGCAATGGGGATAAAGGTGACTTCAAATTACAGAGGTATAAGTTTGTTGAGTATTCCTGGGAACTTATATGGGAGGGTATTGATTTAGAGAGTAAAGGCATGTACGGAGCATCAGATTGGGGAAGAGCAGTGTGGTTTTAGAAGTGGTAAAGGATGCGTGGATCAGGTGTTTGCTTTGAAGAATGTATATGAGAAATACTTAGAAAAACAGTTGGATTTGTATGTAGCATTTATGGATCTGGAAAAGGCATATGATGGAGTTGATATAGATGCTTGTGGAAGGTATTAAGAGTATATGTGTGGGAGGTACGTTGCTAGAAGGATGTAAGGCATGTGTACGAGTAGGAAGAGAGGAGAGTGATTGGTTCCCAGTGAATGTCGGTTTGCGACAGGGGTGCGTGGTCTCCATGGTTCTTTAATTTGTTTATGGATGGGGAGGTGAATGCAAGAGTTTTGGAGAGAGGGGTAAGTATGCAGTCTGTCGTGGATGAGAGGGCTTGGGAAGTGAGTCAGTTGTTTCCTGATGATACAGCGCTGGTGGTTGATTCGGGTGAGAAACTGCAGAAATTGGTGACTGAGTTTGGTATAGTGTGTGAAAGAAGAAAGCTGAGAATAAATGTGAACAAGAGCATGGTAATTAGGTTCAGGAAGTTTAAGGGACAAGTTGATTAGGTAAGTTTGAATGGAGAAAAACTGGAAGTGAATTGTTTTAGATATCTGGGAGTGAATTTAGCAGCGGATGGAACCATGGAAGCGAAAGTGAGTCATAGGGTTGGGGAGGGGGCGAAGGTTCTGGGAGCATTGAAGAACGCGTGGAAGGCGAGAACGTTATCTCGGAGAACAAAAATGGGAATGTTTGAAGGAATAGTGGTTCCAACAATGTTGTATGGTTGTGAGGCATGGGCTAAAGATAGGATTGTGCGGACGAGGGTGGATGTGTTGGAAATTAAATGTTTGAGGACAGTATGTGGTGTGAGGTGGTTTGATCGAGTAAGTAATAAAAAGGTAAGAGAGATGTGTGGTAATAAAAAGAGTGTGGTTGAGAGAGCAGAAAAGGGTGTATTGAAATGGTTTGACCACAACGAGAGAATGAATGGGGAAAGATTTACAAAGAGGATACATGTGTCAGAGGTGGAGGGGAACGAGAACTGGGAGACCAAATTGGAGGTGGAAGGATGGAGTGAAAGAGATTTTGATCGATCGGGGCCTGAACTTACAGGAGGGTAAAAGGCGTACGAAGAATAGAGTGAATTGGAACGATGTGGTATACCGGGGTCGACGTGCTGTCATTGGATTGAACCAAATGGCGTCCTAGCTTCGTCTCTTCGATGTATATCAAGTGACTTATATTTCTCCCCTGATGATGTGATTATTACACGAAAGTGCACTTGGGAACTTATCGTGTTTCATTTTCCCCGTGGACTCATAGGAATATCTTGATCGCGCAAAATTGTGATCCTTTCCAATATATATATATATATATATATATATATATATATATATATATATATATATATATATATATATATATATATATATATATTCTTTTCTTTCTTTTAAACTATTCGCCATTTCCCGTATTAGCGAGGTAGCGTTAAGAACAGAGAACTGGGCCTTTGAGGGAAATCCTCACCTGGCCCCCTTCTGTTCCTTCTTTTGGAAAATTAAAAAAAAAAAAAAAATGAGTGGGGAGGATTTCCAGCCCCCCGCTCCCTTCCCTTTTAGTCGCCTTCTACGACACGCAGGGAATACGTGGGAAGTATACATGTGTATGGGGGTGGGCTGGGCCATTTCTTTCGTCTGTTTCCTTGCGCTACCTCGCAAACGCGGGAGACAGCGACAAAGCAAAAAAAAAAAGAGAAATATATATATATATATATATATATATATATATATATATATATATATATATTTTTTTTTTTTATACTAATCGCCATTTCTCGCATTAGCGAGGTAGCGTTAAGAACAGAGGATGAGGACTGGGCCTTTGAGGGAATATCCTCACCTGGCCCCCTTCTGTTCCTTCTTTTGGAAAATTAAAAAAAAAAAAAAAAATGAGTGGGGAGGATTTCCAGCCCCCCGCTCCCTTCCCTTTTAGTCGCCTTCTACGACACGCAGGGAATACGTGGGAAGTATTCTTTCTCCCCTATCCCCAGGGATATATATATATATATATATATATATATATATATATATATATATATATATATATATATATATATATATATATCCCTGGGGATAGGGGAGAAAGAATACTTCCCACGTATTCCCTGCGTGTCGTAGAAGGCGACTAAAAGGGAAGGGAGCGGGAGGCTGGAAATCCTCCCCTCATTTTTTTTTTTTTTTCCAAAAGAAGAAACAGAGAAAGGGGCCAGGTGAGGATATTCCCTCAAAGGCCCAGTCCTCATCCTCTGTTCTTAACGCTACCTCGCTAATGCGAGAAATGGCGATTAGTATAAAAAATATATATATATATATATATATATATATATATATATATATATATATATATATATATATATATATTTCTCTTTTTTTTTTTTGCTTTGTCGCTGTCTCCCGCGTTTGCGAGGTAGCGCAAGGAAACAGACGAAAGAAATGGCCCAGCCCACCCCCATACACATGTATATACATACGTCCACACACGCAAATATACATACCTACACAGCTTTCCATGGTTTACCCCAGACGCTTCACATGCCCTGATTCAATCCACTGACAGCACGTCAACCCCGGTATACCACATCGATCCAATTCACTCTATTCCTTGCCCTCTTTTCACTCTCCAGCATGTTCAGGCCCCGATCACACAAAATCTTTTTCACTCCATCCTTCCACCTCCAATTTGGTCTCCCACTTCTCGTTCCCTCCACCTCCGACACATATATTCTCTTGGTCAATCTTTCCTCACTCATTCTCTCCATGTGCCCAAACCATTTCAAAACACCCTCTTCTGCTCTCTCAACCACACTTTTTTTTATTTCCACACATCTCTCTTACCCTTACGTTACTTACTCGATCAAACCACCTCACACCACACATTGTCCTCAAACATCTCATTTCCAGCACATCCATCCTCCTGCGCACAACTCTATCCATAGCCCACGCCTCGCAACCATAAAACATTGTTGGAACCACTATTCCTTCAAACATACCCATTTTTGCTTTCCGAGATAATGTTCTCGACTTCCACACATTCTTCAAGGCTCCCAGAATTTTCGCCCCCTCCCCCAACCTATGATCCACTTCCGCTTCCATGGTTCCATCCGCTGCCAGATCCACTCCCAGATATCTAAAACACTTTACTTCCTCCAGTTTTTCTCCATTCAAACTTACCTCCCAATTGCCTTGACCCTCAACCCTACTGTACCTAATAACCTTGCTCTTATTCACATTTACTCTTAACTTTCTTCTTTCACACACTTTACCAAACTCAGTCACCAGCTTCTGCAGTTTCTCACATGAATCAGCCACCAGCGCTGTATCATCAGCGAACAACAACTGACTCACTTCCCAAGCTCTCTCATCCCCAACAGACTTCATACTTGCCCCTCTTTCCAAAACTCTTGCATTCACCTCCCTAACAACCCCATCCATAAACAAATTAAACAACCATGGAGACATCACACACCCCTGCCGCAAACCTACATTCACTGAGAACCAATCACTTTCCTCTCTTCCTACACGTACACATGCCTTACATCCTCGATAAAAACTTTTCACTGCTTCTAACAACTTTCCTCCCACACCATATATTCTTAATACCTTCCACAGAGCATCTCTATCAACTCTATCATATGCCTTCTCCAGATCCATAAATGCTACATACAAATCCATTTGCTTTTCTAAGTATTTCTCACATACATTCTTCAAAGCAAACACCTGATCCACACATCCTCAACCACTTCTGAAACCACACTGCTCTTCCCCAATCTGATGCTCTGTACATGCCTTCACCCTCTCAATCAATACCCTCCCGTATAATTTACCAGAAATACTCAACAAACTTATACCTCTGTAATTTGATCACTCACTCTTATCCCCTTTGCCTTTGTACAATGGCACTATGCACGCATTCCGCCAATCCTCAGGCACCTCACCATGAGTCATACATACATTAAATAACCTTACCAACCAGTCAATAATACAGTCACCCCCTTTTTTAATAGATTCCACTGCAATACCATCCAAACCTGCTGCCTTGCCGGCTTTCATCTTCCGCAAAGCTTTTACTACCTCTTCTCTGTTTACCAAATCATTTTCCCTAACCCTCTCACTTTGCAACCACCTCGACCAAAACACCCTATATCTGCCACTCTTTCATCAAACACATTCAACAAACCTTCAAAATACTCACTCCATCTCCTTCTCACATCACCACTACTTGTTATCACCTCCATATTTGCGCACTTCATATATATATATATATATATATATATATATATATATATATATATATATATATATATATATATATAAACGCCCATATACATACATATACATATATACACATGTACCTATTCATACTTGCTGGCTTCATCCATTTCGTCGCCACCCCACCACACATGAAATAGTATCCCCCCACTATACTGTGTAAATGGTGATACAAAGTGATTGATTAAATCTTCACACAAACTTCACACATTTCAATCTCTATCAACTTATCTACCAGAGTGCTGTTTGATAGATACAATTTTCTCCCAAGTCTGACATTGTTTTTTTGTTTCGTTATGTATATTGATTTTGTAATTTCCCTTAGACTGATTTTGCCATTCTTTTGATTTGCTGGGGGCAGGTTTTCTCTAATGCACACAGAACTGAATACTACGACATATTTAGTTATCAATATTCTTCCTTATGTCGTCTTATTTTCTCAGTTTTATTCAACCATTAGGTGGGTGCTCAAACACCAGTTACCCGTAGTCCATCATTTAATATATCCAAGCTTTCGCTTTCAGAGGCATCATCAGGAATCTACAAAAAGAGAGATACTGTCATAAAACTTGGATAAGAAAAATAAAACGCAATCAGAATATAAAAACATTGGGAAAACATAGCACAAAAATAAGGGAAACACTAAACAAATTAACAATCTTTTGAAGAGTAGTACAATCTAAATACAACATATGTAAACAAAAATAGTAAACTTTCAGTCGAGGGGAAAAAAACAGGAGAATATTACACAAGAGTCCATCATTAAATATACACAAGAGTCCATTATTAAATACACTCAACTGATTCTCTCAGACCATTGTAAACGTATGACCGTGTTCTTGACGGCCAGCAGTGGCCGACTCCGTAGCTTGTAGCTATTGGCAGGCCAGGTTTGCATGGATGATCCTTTTAGCATTTACTGGTGTCTCTGTGTATTTTTCTCCATCTGTGATTTGTTATTATTTGCTTCTGAGGACGTGTTGAAATACACGAAAGCGCTTAAGCAAATATTCTTACTTTGACTTTCGTTCGTGGTCCATAGGCTCATATGTGATCGTCACGTGCCTGCTTCGTAACTGGCGAGCTAGTACCCTGGGTATTTCTCCTTTTTATTGTGTTCAGTATAGTTCTGCGGTATGTAATCGCTCCTTAGGAGGATTTCAGAATTAGAAGGAAATTGTAATCTTCGCTCTGAGCTTGAATACTTGGGTGTCGTACATAATAATATAACACGTGAAGACAGAAACGGGTCACTGGAGAAGACAGAAACGGATCATTGGAGGCAGGAGTGGATCAGCTGAGAACAGCGGTTCAGGATGGACAGTGGTGGGTAGCACGGGGTCCCGTAGGAGGCTCAAGAACAACCATCAACACAGATGCTATGTGAAAATGGCTTCTTCCCGCTAGCACAAGAAACTGGGGAAGATGAGGTGGTGGTAGGAGAAGAGGAAAAAGGAGTGGCGGACGCAAAATCCCTGTCCCAAGGTCTGGTTGTTAGGGACAGCCAGGTTAGGGATTTTGATTTTTTTTTTTTTTTTTAATGATAGAAAAATTAGGTTGAGTGTTACCTTAGGTCAGGGATATGCGATGTACTGGATAGGTTGGACGACATCTTGTAGGGAACAATGATTTTCGCCAAGTGTAGGAGTGAGGGGATGTTAGCCAAGTATAGGGAGGCCATGGATGAAATTAGGCCAAAGGGAGGGATCCCAGTGTATGCTAGGATTCTCTGTATGCTAGGGATGATGTACAATTTGTCTAGGACGGGGGTTCAGTTTTTTAGTTTGGAGGTTTCATGGGTGTCCTTTTTACGTTAGATGGTTTGGGTTAAGGAACGAGGGTCAGGGATCAGGAACATAAAAGCCTCAAAAAGACTAGCATACCTTCAAAGCCTATCATTTCATGCAAATCCTAGTAAAGGAAGTGTTTTAAGAAATGATAAAAGAGAGGGCGGTAATGTAAGTAATCATAAAGGACTTAATGTATACCATACAGATTTTGATAGTCTGAGAAAGATGGATCATTCGAGGGTACATAGTTCGCATCGACTCTATAGATGATGTTTAAATGAAACATGGACGAAATGAAAAAGGGATCTTTTTTTTTTTGTTTTCTGTTATGGATACACACTGAGTGACTGATTGGAGGATAGGAGGAGGTGGGGTATCACTTTACATTAGGGATAGTGTTAAGAACTGTAAGAGGAGTGACATTATAGTAACAGAAAATACATAATCGATTTGGGTTGAAATAGATGAAAGCAACGAAAGGTTATTATTTACAGACCCCAGATTAGATAGTGTGAGGGGGAAATTTTTATGGGACAAAATTATTTAGGCTTTTGTTCTAAAGGTATGTATACTAGGTGACTTCAGCTTCAGTACAAGTAACTGGGAAAAGATAATTCGGGAGATGTTGAGTCAAGAATTTATGGAGACAGTCCAAGATTGTTTTCTAACACAGCACATTTCCGAGGGGACCAGGGGTGATAACATGTTCAATTTGTTACCGACAAATGCAAACAACCTAATAGATGATGTTCAGGTGGGAGGACAGTTAGATAAGAGTGACCACAAGGAAATAAGATTCAATATAATGAAGGCTGTGAATAGGAAGGAGACTGAAATGTTCGTCCCCGACTTTTGCAAGGCCAATTTTGCAGGGCTACGTAGATGCCTTGCTTGTGTTGATTGGGTGGGAGCTAAATGAAGGTGGGGTGAGGTCAAATGGACCAAGCAGTGCAGGTGGTGTAGGGTCAGGTGACTCAGATCAGCTTAGCAGTAGTGTTTGGTCATGTGTGGGTGAGACATAGGAGACCATTAACAGCATGGAAGTTTCCATAGAAAGGTTCCAGATGACAATGAAAAAGGGACAAGAATTGAATATTCCACATAGACAATAGAGGACTAACAAGAATGATCCAAAATGGCTAAATAATAGAATAAAACAGCTCATAGGTAGAATGGGGGGGAAACACAGTTTACTGATCAGCTAATGCAAATTGAGCATATGGTAAAAACAGAAATTAGAAAGGCTAGAAAAAATGACAAAATTAAGATAGCTAACGAAGCAAAAAACAATGGCAATGGATTTTTTTTGTATGTACCAAATGAAGATTAGGGAGAAAATTGGACCAATCTAAGCATCATGTTTCACTCACTTTACCACTCCACAATTCATTCCCTTTGCATTCCTTGCCATACCACATCTATCATACACTCCCTCATTTCATCTATGCATTCCTTGCCATACCACATCTCTCATACACTCCCTCATTTCATCTAGACCACATGCACATCTCAAATAGCTCATTTCCACAGCTTGGATTCTTGACATCTGTGACTCATTACCTTTCATATTTTGGCTGCGTAGGCCAGGGCTGGGAGAACAATGCTGTCCATTGATCCTTTCTTTAATTCCTTACTTATATCTCTACCCTTTATTATTCTATTAAGGGATCCAATGACTCTTCTACCCTGTACTGCTCTCTCCTTCCATCTCATCAAACTTACCAAAGGTGGTTCCTAAATACTTAAAGTCTCTCCTCTTCCATTCTTTCTCCCCACATACCCATAGCAATTTCGTATGCTTTCTTCTTTCACTCTGTAGAGTTTTGCAAAATCTATACTTTCACTCTGTTTTAAACACCATTACTTTACTTTTACTCGCATTTATTTTCAATTGCCTATGCTTACACACATCATAGACACACACACAACCATCTGCAGCTCCTCTTTGTTATCAGCAAACAACACAGTGTCAACTGCAAACAGACTTGTCACTAGCTACCATATCTTGCTGCCACACTCCGTCTCTGCAACCCTTTCCCTTGTTTTCCTTCCATCTCTCTTATCACTCCAGCCACGTGTATGTTAATAAGCCATGGTGACATCACACAGCCTTGCCTGACACCCAAATGCATACTGAAACTTTCACTCCACTCTCCATCCACTCTTACACATGCATTTGCTATTCTATAGAAGGCTTTCACACCATGCAACAGTTACTCCTTTACCCATATATCTAAACACTTTTATCCTCTTCCTTCCATCCTCCATAACCATACATGTAACAACTGCTGCCTCATTTTCTGCACATTCTTTCCACCTTCCTTTCACTTCCTCCTTTTGATTCAGCAACATCCCTTTCTTACTTCATCACTTCAACATTTCCACTCTTACATCCACCTTTCCTTTTTCACCTCCTTCCAGTACATTTTATTATTTTCCCTAAACTTTTTCATTCAATTTTCTTCCAAAATCTTCATCTACTCTTTCTTTTCTTTCCTTCTCTTTAGCTGAGCTTCCAGTGGTACACTGCCTTGGAGCAATGTGCCATAAGCCTTATTTTTGTCTTTCTCAGCATTTCTGATTTAATCCATCCACCTTGTGTTTCCCTTTTTTTATTCTCATGTCTCATGACTTTGTATCCAGCTACTAATTGTCCAACCTGTAACAGTCTTTCTCTTAACATTTTAAACACTGCATTCACACATGACAGCATCCCTACATTTATAGCACTTCTATCTAAACTTCTGGTCACCTTTTTGCATTCTCTCTGATTCATCTTCTTGCTTGCCAACACTTTTACCTCTCCATACCTAGATTCCCAACACTTTTACCTCTCCATTCCTTGCTTCCCAACACTTTTACCTCTCCATACCTCACTTGCCAACACTTTTACCTCTCCATACCTCGCTTACCAACACAATTACCCCTCCAGACCTCACTTGCCAACACTTTTACTTCTCCATACCTCCTTACACCATACCCTCACTTCTCCCTGGTAATCACCACCACAAGAACTGCAAAATGTTCTCTCCCTAACGAATCCTCTCACAACTCTAGCTTCAAGCACAGCCTTTCATCCACTGCCACTCAAACCCCTTTGCTCCTTTCTTTCATAATTTCTCATCCATGTATACCTGTGGATCAGCCTGTGCTGACAAAAGGTTGTTTGCATGAAGTATGTTTGCATGAAGTAACCCCTCTCAGTACAGACATCCACTAGATAACTTCCATTCTCATTTACTCCAAGCATTCCCCATTTACAAACTATCATACCAGTTATCACATCCCACCTTCACATTCATATCACCCATTACAACCACGTTGCTCTTCTCAAGGCCATTTATACAGTAATTCAAATTTCTTCAAAAGTGCTTCATTTCATACTTACCTCTCACAGTCTTCATACTCACAAGCGCATATACACATATCCTTGCATATTTCACGATTCCAGTGTTTCCTTTTACCCACACTATTCTTGATCCATTCCATCCATGCTTACCCTTGGTAGTAGCAGAATTCCACATCCTTCTTTTCCTCTTCCCTGATAATTTCCATTTATTCCTTTCCATGCCACTCCTTCCACACCCTCCCATTACTTGCATTCATCATTTCCATTTCCTTCCACTAGTACACCCTGCCCAAGCATATGGGTTTTCCCAAGCCCAGAATATCCAAATTATAACTTATAAATTTCTCAATAACTTCCCTCCTTTTACTCTCACCAGTAATCCCATTTACAATCAGTGCCATCATCCTCGATTGCTCATTCCCTTAACTCATTGGCATAACCAGTAGACTCCATTGCCACTTCTTAGCCTTTTATGCCTCACCCATGGCAGGTAACTGGCAGAGGGCAACTCCTGCATACCTCAAGTGTTTGTCTGTATTTAAAGAAGAACTATACTATTGCCCTGATGGAGTTGGGTAATACCTACCTCTTCTGTTCCAACCCTAAGGGTGTAGTAATGAGGTCACCATAAGAAGGCAGGGAGAGGCTTTGATACTCCAGAAAACTACAGTATACCCTTGAGGCACTGAAATTCAAAACTTGTCCCAATTTTGAGCCCATGTTGCAAGATCAGCACCTCCTAACCTCATTGGTTATGATACTGCCACTTTCTATAAGGCATCTTTGTCAACAATGTCTTACACTTTCTTTATATACATCTTCAAGGTAAACACTTAATGGACACATACTGTACCTCTCATGAAACCACAATGCTCCTCCCAGGTCAGCTGTTCTTTGTACAACACGAACTGTGTTTGACACTATCCTTTTAAATGTCGTTCTCCCAAGAACATTACCAGGTACACTCAATAGACATATCCACAATTCAGATGTTGATTTTTTTTTTTCTGCCTTGCCCTCTTGCACTCCACCATTCCTCAGGCACCCATATTTGCTCAGAAGCTCATCATTAATCACATTAATCACATTTCATCTTGTACAAGGCTTTCTTTTTGCTCTAATTTTTCATTGTCCCATTCTCCATTACTTTCCTCGTCTGTTTCCTTGTCCTACCTCGCTAACGCGGGAGACAGCGATTAAGTATAATAAAAAAGATATAAAAATAGTAGTCGTAGTGTGTAGCCCTAAGACTCCTTTTTATGAACATCCACAAATTTGAGCCTGCACCCAACAGGGGAACAAAATAAGGTGGGAGGATCCTTAATGACAATGTATTTCCTTTAGTCTACTGAGGATGATACAGCTGTGCTAAAGGTGACTTCTCATTCACATTGTTACCAGTTGCAAGCAGTCCTAGAACTTTTACAAGTCATACAAACATTAGTAGTGGTAGTAGTTTTTTTTCATACACATTCGCCATTTCCCGCATCAGCGAGGTAGCGCCAAGAACAGAGGACCAAGCCTCTGAGGAAACATCTTCAGCTGGCCCCCTTCTCTATTCCTTCCTTTGGAAAATCAAAAAATGGGAGGGGAGGATTTCCAGCCCCCCGCTGTCTTCCCTTTTAGTCGCTTTCTATGACACGCAGGGAATACTTGGGAGGTATTCTTTCTCCTCTATCTCCAGTATCCTCATTATTATTTATCTTACTGAATACCTCTTCCTCCCCACCCAGGTATACCCTGAACTGCCACAAAACCAACTCGCATTCAAATCACACATCATTAACACTTGATCTCTTGCATCAATATTGCTATCACATTCAATCAGCTGCTCCAAAAACACTTGCCTCTCTTCATTATTCTTTTCTTTGTCAGGCAGATAAAGTCTAATAATCACCCACCTCTCCTAATCCACTTTCACTTTTATCCATATCAGTCGGGAGCTCACTTCCCTACACACTTTCACACATTCCCTCTACTACTTCAACTGAAGTGCCACCTCTTCCTAGCTCGCACTGCACCTGAAGTGCTACCTCTTCCTAGCTTGCACCTTCACAATATCCCCAACTTTACAGTATTCCCAAACCATTCTTCCCCCTTTCCCGTGATGTAGAAATTTCCTTTCTTTATTTCTTTTGTACCTGTTTGCAGTTCCTCATGTTAGCAAGGTTGCTAGAAATATAAACTACAAAGCAGTGGATACGATCTTCATGTTTTACAATGCCCTGGAATATACAGTTCAATTCTGTTCACTAAACCTGATCAAAGACCACAGAAAACTTGAACAAATTTAAAAAAGAGCAGCCAAACTAATCCTTTTACTGAGAAATAAGCCATATGAGGAAATACTCAAAGATCTAAAAATTATTCTCTCTAAAGAATAGCAGACTCTAAGATCTGTTGATGTTCAAAATACAAAATAATTTTCATGACATATGCAATAATTTGTTTGTTTTAGACAAAGATGCAATGACCTGAAGTAATGGAAAGAAGTTGAAAGGAAGATGTATTGGCAATGTGGACTAAAGTTTTTTTTCACATATAGCATGGTAGAACATCAGAAAAATCTACCTCCCAAAGTAGTAAATGCAAAGACTATAGACACCTTCAAGTCAAGGCTAGACAAATATTTCACATACATCAGTAACAAGTAGAAAATCCATTTCACCAATAGTCTTTTTTTTTCAGAATCCAGCTGCACAATCAAATGTCAAACTGACATGAAAATTTTCCCAGTACACTTTCTTATAACATTTCCATGGCATTATCTTCCATGTTACATTTTTTCCCTCTCATTTTTGCTGCTGACAGTTGAGGTGGGTTGGGAGGCATGATATCTTTGCCATCCTCATTATGAACCATTTGATCTATTATCTCTTCTTCCCATGTACTTAGATGTAGCTAACAGGCCTCTTGAGTGTAAATGTTAGACATGACTGAGGGAGTTTCAAAACAGAACAGAACAAAAGCTACTAAAAGGCAGGGTATCCTTTGCTACAATTTTTCCTGATACACTAGTGTACACTTTAAGTAGAGGGAGGTTAAATAAGAAATTTATACACACTGTGATATAATGTTGCTAAGTAACACAAAAATTTTACATATGCCTCATGGCAGGTTTTTTTCATGAAGTCAAGTGCATTTCTATGTTAAGTTATATATATATATATATATATATATATAAGGATGAGCAGAATTATGACAATGGGTAATGGAATATATAAAGTTCTTGGATGGAAGAAGCAGTCTCCTTACACATCAGAATTAATTCTGTTATTTTTGTAATGTACTTAAAAATTGGAAGTATCCGTTAGTTACTATTTCAGCTCTGTAGGTAACTACAACAGTGGAGTGATAAACCTAATGGTAAAAAAGTCATACAAAACAGAATCGCAATCGCAAAAGAAAAAATAAAACAGCAACAAAAACCTTTGATTGGAATTAATGAAAATAATACTTATATTTTCCACATAATAATTCACAATACATATTTGTAAACTTTTAATTTACTCAAAAAATTCAAAAATATTAATTGAAATTTAATCAGTCATCAATCAATTAATTGAAATTTAATCAGTCATCAATCAAGTATCATTTCAATATCATTAGCACTCTAGTTTTTTATACAGTAACATCCATAAGAACTGTCAAAAGACACTTCTACAGTATCCGTCTAAAGCATTCCACGAGTGATGACACCAGCTGCTGGGGGACCATCAAGAGAATTCAGGCCCATTTCTGCTTGCTTGGCTTTAGTCAGCAATGCTAGAGCCTGCAAAGATTAATTTCAATCAGATCAGCTGGCAAAAAAGTGACATTACAAAAACTATACACAAGAAATGAAAGAACAAGAAAGAATGAAAAGAAAACTAAGTGGAAAGACAGGTTAAGGCAAGAAGTGGATACTTTTCCTGATAAGAAAAATGTTAAACTATTCATTGTCACACCTGAATTGCTCTGAAAATCCTGTTTATCTTATCCTCAGTGACAACGGCATTAACAACCTAGGCAATTCCTTCCACTGTGCCAAAATAACTTAAATTTTTATTGGGTATCAGGTCCAGCTGTGACAGTCCCACCAAAGTGTATTCATTTACAATTATCATATCTAGCAATACAATCTGAATATCAAATTAGTTTCCTGTTCATTGTTTCCAGTAAAGAACAGGTTTTTAGATTCGAAAAGCATTTTCTCTTCATGGCATCCCATGAAAAAGAGAGATTTTCTAGGATATTCTCGATAAATATTAGGGTTATGACCTACTGACCCTTATCTCTCGAGATACACTAGTTTTCCCTCCCTGCGACTTTCCTCCCAACTATATAGGAGCCACTTACCCATTTCTAGCCAACCTTCAGCCCATCAGATCACCAAAAACATGGTGTCATCAAACCACTGACTCCAGCTAAGTATTTACAAGTCCTGGGCATCAACCCAAAAGAGGTCACAGTTGGCTGAGACAAATGTTTTGAAAAATAAAAGAGGGGATAGCAAGGCAGGGCAAAGAGGTCAGGAAGAAATGCTCTTAAGACACTGCTTCAAAGAGAGAGAGAGAGAAAAAAAATGGTGTTTGAACTTCAAAACCTACATTTTCCTCCTATGTGGTTTGTCCCTCAAACATGAACACATATGTAGGAGGAAAGTTTAGAGAAAACTTTCAGGTAAGAAGACTAAAACCAAAGGTGGAATAAGTATTTTCAGTTGTGCCAAAGGCCCAATTTAGGTGATTTTTCTCCTAATGTTGTTCTATTAATTTGTAACCGAATTCTCAAATGTTCCTACTGTGACATGTTGCCCTCTAAACTGTTGATCTGCAAGGACTCCCAGTGCATTAATTTCAGTTTTTGATGTTTCCATCACTTATCATTCCTGATATTTCTGCATGTCTGGTGGGGCTGTTCCATACAGGATTGGAACAATTACATGATTTAAGAAAAATTACAATTTCAATAGCAGTTACACTTCCAAAGTTTTAATTACTGATACAATTATTTGATCATAATCTGAAATTGCAATTACTTAGAATGCTATTCATTACAAATTACAATTACTTCAAGCTTTAACCACGTAAGAAGATCTTGGGTTCACAGTTGGCATTTAATTGCTGGACCTGACCCACAAACGAGTCTGCTTATAGAGACAATTTGTCCATACATATTTTCCTTTTGTCTCTCACCTTTCATAATGCCCCAGTTTCATGATGAAACTGTACTGGACTTGAATAGCATATTACTGTAATTACTTTCTTCTAAAAGGTAATTAATTGCAAGGGCTCAAACCTATGAAATCAATTACAATCAGCTTCAATTACATTAAGACTGATTCCATCAACTTTCTTTAAATCTCTCAATCTTTACCTTCTGACTGTACTCTTCACTTCTCTTTTCCTCTTCCCTTGGATGAGGACCCTACTGAATTCCTCCTTGTCCCACCAATTCTCCTTGTTTATTTTATCATGAAATTTAAGGCTCTTTCATTAAGGGGTCAGTCTTCCAACAATTCCCTTGTCTTTTATGGTCTCATATAGGTGAGACTGTATCTCTTTAGTAAGTTTTGTCTCTGACTCAGTTGTATCAGGTGCATTTTCCGTAATTCAATCCTTGAATTTCAGCCTTTTATCATTTACTACAAGTCCTGCTTTTACATAAATTACTTTAACATTTCCATCACTTAAGAATCCTGACCTCTCTACAATACTGGTGGGGCTGTTCTGTCCTCTTGCCTCATTTGTTGCTCCCTGTGTTTCATCTTCTGAAGTATTCTTTGCCAATTTCCTTAATCTATCACATATGATGAAGACTTTAAAAAAAAAAAAAAAATTCCATGTATTTATAGTTATTAACCCACTTAAATATCTCCTATCTACATAACTCCAAATCTAACATAAGCATTACTGATCGTGTTCTTATGTCTTGGCCTTATGGACTGATTCTCCTCATTCCTTTTATTATATAAATTGCATTTAGAATATCCACAGACAAGCAGTCTTTTAATCAGCACTCCTACCTTCCCTCTTAACTCTTGTCTCTTTGACTAGAATATGGTCTTCCAGTCCATATATCATCAGTGATTTACCTGTCAACCTCCTGCTTGTAGGTTTAGCCATACTTTGATGGACTGCCTCTCCCTACCCTCATTTAAAGTGGGGAGCTTGATTTATCAGTATATGAGAACACAGAATAGCATTATTGCATAAGCAACCAGAACTAGCACCAGAAAAAAGTCATAATGTTAGTTACCCATTAACACAATAGAGTAGTATGACAGATGGTGTCAGTATACTAGCTGTAATTGTAAGGACTGGCTTTTCCCACCATCATTAAAATTGTAAGGTGCACTTAACTGGTGTATAGAAATGCCTTATATCACAAGCTACTACAATCACATGAAAAAAATCCTAGTTACCTATGTACCACCAAATTAAGATGTCTGTGCAACATATTTAGTTAATCTACTAGATTATTTTTTACTTTTCTTGATATTTCCTATTACCTAATAATACTAAAATCCTATTTACCATGATTGGGGAAGGTATGATCCAGACTTGTTTGCCAGATTTAAATGTCTGTACAACATATATTATTTTACTACATTTTTAATTTGATATTTCCTTTTAACTGATGACTAATTTTCATTTTTCAATAAATCAATAAACCTCTAGCCTAGAAAATCCTATAATATTTATAGGTTCTGTCCTTAAAGGGGGTTGACCTTTCTAATTTTAATGCCATCCACTTGCCTGCTACAACCTAAAAGTGTTGATTTGCCAGCCTCCATGTCTCTGGCTTTCTCTCTAAAATATTTTCATTAACAAGCAGTGATGATGAATACTCTGCACTTTTTATTCCTTCCATCAACCCGTACGTGAATTTCTGTGAATGTGTTTCTCACAGATAATCTCTTTGTTTCAATGTCCAAAGGTCTCTCTTCCAATGCATGTTTTAGGTTCAGACTGTTGAACAGACCCAGATATTGCTCCCTCTCCCTGCCCACAATTATAAGTAATCTCAGTGTTGAAAAGACTCTTCTGGCCTATTTCTCTCATCAATCATTTCAACTTCAATTCCCTGGTAATGTTCCTTTTGAATCTCCTCAACTGATTCTGGGTTCACGTCCTTAAACTGTACCTTTCAACTGATTAATTGCATCTTCCTTCTGATGACATGTTTAATGATCTTTGATTTGATGCCTGTTTCGTTATCTTCTCATCCAACTGGTTACCTTCTGATCCTGTTTCTCAATAATCTGTAGTAGTGTCCCCAGCCTTATGGTCTCATATGATTCTCCATCCTTTGTAAGACCCGCAAATTCTTCTTCCTGTAGTTTTCTTCAATACGGATCTAGTTACAATAGTTTGGTTGTGGTACTCTAACCTCATCTGAATACAATTCTAGTTCAAAAATCATATTAAAAAATCATGCCTAGTAAGACTCCTAATCAAGGTGAGAGTGATGGTAAACATTAACAGGAAAACAGTTCTTAGTTCACTATATAGAGGCTTTTTCAGCAGATGGAGAAAAAAGCAGTATCTGTCCTTATCCTACAACAAAATGAGAATCAAACTACTTACTCTAAATGAGCGAGGCTCCCATATGGCCATATTCTGCATGGTTTTCCTGTCAAGAGCAATACCTGCCTCATTCAGAACAGACTTCATGTCAGTGTAGCTGGTGCCAAGTTCCTGGCAGCCAGCACTCAGTCGCGTGTCCCACAGCTGTATTTATGAGAAAAAAAGGATAATGAAGTGAATAGATACGTTTTACAAAGTTCTGCATACCTAGCCCTGATTAATTTGGTCAGTAACATAGTGACAAAGATATACTACAAAGAAAATCAAGATTAATATGTTTATTTTACAACTAACTGCCTTTCCATCTTTAGTGAGGTAGCATAAGAAACAAATAAAGAATGGCCTATTTGTATCTATCCAATCTTTAGCCATCAAGTATTATGTACCAAATCAAAAGCTACTATCCATAATTAAGCCCCAATGATCTTATGGCTTACATAGCATATTGCACCACACTCATCACAATGCTCCAATTTGTTCTATCCAGCGCATGCCTCTTGCCCTCCTGAATATCCACACCCCAGTACCCAAAATCTTTCTCCACTCTTATCATTCCATCTCCTTTGCTCTCACTACTTCTGAAAAAAAATAGATCCTCTCTGTCTGTCTGGCTTTATTCAACCTCTTCATATGTCTGAACTGTTTTAACACACCATGGACAGCCTGCTCAATCAGACTAAACTCACTTACAATGCCATCAACCTCCCTCTAAACACATGTCTTTCTTAAGCATTTCATTTTATGTAAATCCAATCACTTTTTTTTCTTTTCCATTTAAGGCCAAAGACTCAAATCCATAAGACAAAGTGGGGATTAATATTACACCTTCAAACATATCCATCTTTGCCCTTCTAAATGCTGACCTTTCCTTCCACTTGTTCTTTAACACATCCAAGGCTTCAGACCTCTTTTCCACCCTGTGACTCAACTAAGCACCCAAGGTTCGGTCTGCTACCATGTTCACTCCCAGGTACCTAGAGAACTTCACTTTCTCAAAGTTCTCCCATCCTGCCTCTACCCCCTGTTGCACCTCATTACTGTACATTTGTTAAAACTTTCATTCAATTTCCTCTTCCAAGGAAAGCTGAGAGTAAATGTGAACAAGAGTAAGGTTATTATGTATAGTAGGGTTCAGGGACAAGTCAATTGGGAGGTAAGTCTGAATGGAGAAAAACTGGAGGAAGTGAAGTTTTAGATATCTAGGAGTGGATTTGGCAGCATATGGAACCATGGAAGCGGAAGTGAATCATAGGGTGGGGGAGAAGGTTCTGGGAGCACTGAAAAATGTGTGGGAATTGAGAACATTATCTTGGAAAGCAAAAACGGGCATGTTTGAAGGAATAGTGGTTCCAACAATGTTATATGGTTGCGAGGCATGGGCTATAGACAGAGTAGTGCGGAGGAGGGTGGATGTGTTGGAAATGAGATGTTTGAGGTCCATATGTGGTGTGAGGTGGTTTGATCGAGTAAGTAATGAAAGGGTAAGAAAGATGTGTGGTAATAAAAAGTGTGGTTGAGAGAGCAGAAAAGGGAGTTTTGTAATGGTTTGGTCACATGGAGAGAATGAGTCAGGAAAGATTGACCAAGAGGATATATGTGTCAGAGGTGGAGGGAACAAGGAGAAGTGGGAGACCAAATTGGAGGTGGAAAGATGGAGTGAAAAAGATTGAGTAATCGGGGCCTGAACATGCAGGAGGGTGAAAGGCGTGCAAGGAATAGAGTGAATTGGAATGATAAGGTATACCAGGGTTGACATGCTGTAGTGAATTGGAACGATATGGTATACCAGGGTCGACGTGCTGTCAATGGATTGAACCAGGGCATGTGAAGCGTCTGGGGTAAACCATGGAAAGTTTTGTGGGGCCTGGATGTGGAAAGGGAGCTGTGGTTTCGGTGCATTATTGCATGACAGCTAGAGACTGAGTGTGAACGAATATGGCCTTTGTTGTCTTTTCCTAGCGCTACCTAGCACACATGAGGGGGGAGGGGGTTGTTATTTCATGTGTGGCGGGATGGCAAATGGGAATGAATAAAAGCAGACAGTATGAATTATGTACATGTGTATATATGTATATGTCTGTGTGTGTGTATATATGTATACGTTGAGATGTATAGGTATGTATATTTGTCTGTGTGGACATGTATGTATATACATGTGTATGTGGGTGGGTTGGGCCATTCTTTCGTCTGTTTCCTTGCGCTACTTTGCTAATGCGGGAGACAGCGACAAAGCAAAATTTAACTTTCTAAAATGGGAAACAGAAGAAGGAGTCACACGGGGAGTGCTCATCTTCCTCGTAGGCTCAGATTTGGGTGTCTAAATGTGTGTGGATGTAACCAAGATGTGAAAAAAGGAGATATAGGTAGTATGTTTGAGGAAAGGAACCTGGATGTTTTGGCTCTGAGTGAAATGAAGCTTAAGGGTAAAGGGGAATAGTGGTTTGGGAATGTCTTGGAAGTAAAGTCAGGGGTTAGTGAGAGGACAAGAGCAAAGGAAGGAGTTGCACTACTCCTGAAACAGGAGTTGTGGGAGTATGTGATAGAATGTAAGAAAGTAAATTCTAGATTGATATGGGTAAAACTGAAAGTTGATGGAGAGAGATGGGTGATTATTGGTGCATATGCACCTGGGCATGAGAAGAAAGATCATGAGAGGCAAGTGTTTTGGGAGCAGCTGAATGAGTGTGTTAGTGGTTTTGATGCACAAGACCGGGTTATAGTGATGGGTGATTTGAATGCAAAGGTGAGTAATGTGGCATATGAGGGAATAATTGGTATACATGGGGTGTTCAGTGTTGTAAATGGAAATGGGGAAGAGCTTGTAGATTTATGTGTTGAAAAAGGACTGGTGATTGGGAATACCTGGTTTAAAAAGCGAGATAAACATAAGTATACGTATGTAAGTAGGAGAGATGGCCAGAGGGCATTATTGGATTATGTATTAATTTACAGGTGTGCGAAAGAGAGACTTTTGGATGTTAATGTGCTGAGAGGTGCAACTGGAGGGATGTCTGATCATTATCTTGTGGAGGCGAAGGTGAAGATTTGTATGGGTTTTCAGAAAAGAAGAGAGAATGTTGGAGTGAAGAGGGTGGTGAGAGTAAGTGAGCTTGGGAAGCAGACTTGTGTGAGGAAGTACCAAGAGAGACTGAGTACAGAATGGAAAAAGGTGAAAACAAAGGAGGTAAGGGGAGTGGGGGAGGAATGGGACGTATTTAGGGAATCAGTGATGGCTTGCGCAAAAGATGCTTGTGGCATGAGAAGCGTGGGAGGTGGTTTCATTAGAAAGGGTAGTGGGTGGTGGGATGAAGAAGTAAGATTATTAGTGAAAGAGAAGAGAGAGGCATTTGGACTATCTTTGCAGGGAAAAAATGCAAATGAGTGGGAGATGTATAAAAGAAAGAGGCAGGAGGTCAAGAGAAAGGTGCAAGAGGTGAAAAAGAGGGCAAATGAGAGATGGGGTGAGAGAGTATCATTAAATTTTAGGGAGAATAAAAAGATGTTTTGGAAGGAAGTAAATAAAGTGTGTAAGACAAGACAACAAATGGGAACATCGGTGAAGGGGGCTAATGGGGAGGTGATAACAAGTAGTGGTCAATTGAGAAGGAGATAGGGTGAGTAATTTAAAGGTTTGTTGAATGTGTGAGATAGGGTGAGTAATTTAAAGGTTTGTTGAATGTGTTTGATGATAGAGTGGCAGATATAGGGTGTTTTGGTCGAGGTGGTGTGCAAGGTGAGAGGGTTAGGGAAAATTATTTGGTACACAGAGAAGAGGTAGTAAAAGCTTTGTGGAAGATGAAAGCTGGCAAGGCAGCAGGTTTGGATGGTATTGCAGTGGAATTTATTAAAAAAGGGGGTGACTGTATTGTTCTCATGGTGAGGTGCCTGAGGATTGGTGGAATGCTTGCATAGTGCCATTGCACAAAGGCAAAGGGGATAAGAGTGAGTGCTCACATTGCAGAGGTATAAGTTTGTTGAGTATATATATATATATATATATATATATATATATATATATTATTTATTTTATTTTATTTTGCTTTGTCGCTGTCTCCTGCGTTTGCGAGGTAGCGCAAGGAAACAGACGAAATAAATGGCCCAACCCACACCCATACACATGTATATACATACACGTCCACACACGCAAATATACACAACCACACATACTTATATACACATGCACACAACTCACAATGTCTACCTTTATTCATTCCCATCACCACCTCGCCACACATGCAATAACATCCCCTCCCCCCTCCTGTGTGTGAGGTAGCACTAAGAAAAGATAACAAAGGCCCCATCCGTTCACACTCAGTCTCCAGCTGTCATGCAATAATGCCCGAAACCACAGCTCCCTTTCCACATCCAGGGCCCACAGAACTTTCCATGGTTTTCCCCAGACGCTTCACATGCCCTGATTCAGTCCATTGACAGCACGTCGACCCCGGTATACCACATCGATCCAATTCACTCTATTCCTTGCCCGCCTTTCACCCTCCTGCATGTTCAGGCCCCGATCACTCAAAATCTTTTTCACTCCATCTTTCCACCTCCAATTTGGTCTCCCTCTTCTCCTCGTTCCCTCCACCTCCGACACATATATCCTCTTGGTCAATCTTTCCTCACTCATTCTCTCCATGTGCCCAAACCATTTCAATACACCCTCTTCTGCTCTCTCAACCACGCTCTTTTTATTTCCACACATCTCTCTTACCCTTACGTTACTTACTCGATCAAACCACCTCACACCACACATTGTCCTCAAACATCTCATTTCCAGCACATCCATCCTCCTGCGCACAACTCTATCCATAGCCCACGCCTCGCAACCATACAACATTGTTGGAACCACTATTCCTTCAAACATACCCATTTTTGCTTTCCGAGATAATGTTCTCGACTTCCACACATTCTTCAAGGCTCCCAGAATTTTCGCCCCCTCCCCCACCTTATGATTCACTTCCGCTTCCATGGTTCCATCCACTGCCAGATCCACTCCCAGATATCTAAAACACTTCACTTCCTCCAGTTTTTCTCCATTCAAACTCACCTCCCAATTGACTTGACCCTCAACCCTACTGTACCTAATAACCTTGCTCTTATTCACATTTACTCTTAACTTTCTTCTTTCACACACTTTACCAAACTCAGTCACCAGCTTCTGCAGTTTCTCACATGAATCAGCCACCAGCGCTGTATCATCAGCGAACAACAACTGACTCACTTCCCAAGCTTTCTCATCCCCAGCAGACTTCATACTTGCCCCTCTTTCCAAAACTCTTGCATTCACCTCCCTAACAACCCCATCCATAAACAAATTAAACAACCATGGAGACATCACACACCCCTGCCGCAAACCTACATTCACTGAGAACCAATCACTTTCCTCTCTTCCTACACGTACACATGCCTTACATCCTCGATAAAAACTTTTCACTGCTTCTAACAACTTGCCTCCCACACCATATATTCTTAATACCTTCCACAGAGCATCTCTATCAACTCTATCATATGCCTTCTCCAGATCCATAAATGCTACATACAATATATATATATATAGCGGGGGGCTGGAAATCCTCCCCTCTCATTTTTTTTTAAATTTTCCAAAAGAAGGAACAGAGAAGGGGGCCATATGAGGATATTCCTTCAAAGGCCCAGTCCTCTGTTCTTAACGCTACCTTGCTAATGCGGGAAATGGCGAATAGTATGAAAAAAAAAATATATATATATATATATATATATATATATATATATATATATATATATATATATATTATTTTTTTTTTTATTTTGCTTTGTCGCTGTCTCCCCTATGAGTCCACAAGGAAAATGAAACAATAAGTTCCCAGGTGCACTTTCGTGTAATAATCACATCATCAGGGGAGACACAAGAGAGAAATATAACAGTCAGTTGATATACAATGAAGAGACGTAGCTAGGATGCCATTTGGTAAACGTGATTCCGAGGCAGACAACGAGCGTATCATAAACTTATTACGTGACAAGGAGAATTGTTTACAAATTTCATCAACAATAAAGTTATCCAATTTGTATAGACCTTCACTAATATTAAGGGTATAACTCTTTGTTTATTATTAATTAATAATAGAAGATTCAATGATATTTCTCATGGTACTAGAGTTAGCATTAATAACTGAGATGGCATTACTCCAGTCAATACTGTGATCATACTTTTTAATGTGATTAAACAAGGTATTTGATTCTTGTCCTCTTCTTATACTATATCTATGTTGCTTAAGTCTAACAGAAAGATCCTTACCAGTCTGCCCATCATAAAACATATCAGAATTTCTACATGGCACTTTATAGATGTACCCTGGAGAATTTTCTGGTGAGTTCCTAATTAAGATTTTCTTTATAGTATTAGTGTTCCTGAAGGAAACATTTACATTAAAAGATTTAAGCAACATGGGAAGTAAAGTAAACGTATTATTAAAAGGGAGAACTAAAAGATTCTTGGTGTCAATGAGTGTGAACAAATGTGGCCTTTGTTGTCGTTTCCTGGCGCTACCTCGCAAGGGAAGGGGGGTGTCATTTCATGTGTGGCAGGTTGGTGGCAGGAATGGATGAAGGTAGCATGTGTATATATATGTACATGTCTGTGTATGTATGTATACGTTGAAATGTATAGGTATGTATATGTGCATGTGTGGGCGTTTATGTATTTACATGTGGATGGGTTGGGCCATTCTTTCACCTGTTTCCTTGCGCTATCTTGCTAACGCGGGAAGTATAATAAATATAAAATATATATATATATATATATATATATATATATATATATATTTTTTTCATGCTATTCGCCATTTCCCAAATTAGCGAGGTAGCGTTAAGAACAAAGGACTGAGCCTTTGAGGGAAATCATCATAAAAACTGAACTCCTAAACTCCTCAGATGAAGTAGATGAAGTTTCCCACTCGAATCAGCCACCAGTGCTGTATCATCGGCGAATGAGAACTGACTCACTTCCCAGGCCCTCTCATCCCTAATAGACTGCATACTCGCCCCTCCCTCAAAACTCCCTTACCACCCCATCCATAAACAAATTAAAGAACCATGGGACATCAAACACCCCTGCTATTGACTGACTTTCACTGGGAACCAATTACTCTCCTCTTTTTCTAGTCATAAACATGACTTACATCCTTGATAAAAACTTATCACTGCTTCTAGCAGCTTACCTCCCACACCATATACAGTTAAGACCTTCCACAAAGCATCTCTATCAACCTATCATATGCCTTCTCCAGATCCATAAATGCTACACACAAATCCATCTGTTTTACAAAGTATTTCTCAAACACATTTTTAAAAGCATACACCTGATCCACACATCCTCTAACACTTCTGAAACCACACACTTCTCTCCAGTTTGATGCTCTGTATGTTCCTTCACTTTTCAATCAATACCCTCCCATATAATTTCCCAGGAATACTCAACAAACTTATGCCTCTGTAGTTTGAACACTCACCTTTATCCCCTTTGCCTTTGTATGATGGCGCTATGCATGCATTCCGCCAATACTCAGGCTCCTCACCATGATCCATACATACATTGAATATCCTTACCAACCAGCCTGAGCCAGGTACCCATTCTTTCAACCAACCCCTAAGGGAGAATTACTGTGATCTAACTTACCTCTCTGTTCTCATATTTCCTCAAGACACGCCCTCTGACTGCATAGCGCAAGGCACGGTGGACATACCTAATGGCAATGCTATAGCAGTTTTTCTTGCGGCCAAAAAAATGCTGGAAAATAAAGACTATGGTGAATGTCATTTTCATTGACAAAAATTTTTAATTCAACCTACTAGACTTAAAAAGATTCATTTCAAATTTATTATATATCTAAGGGTTCCACTGTCAATGAACTATTTGAATAGAGTATGTGCTGGTCTTTTGCAAAGATGAAAATAGGAAATACATGATACCTTTGCAGAGACCAAAACTGAATAGTATTGGAAAGAAAGTATTTAGCTGAGTATGAAAAATAACATTAATAATAAAGAGTTTGAACAAAAACATTTCTAGGATCATCATTCATCTCAGTTTACATAGTTTTACTGTACATTAATACCATAATCCAAAAACTCCAACATCTTCAAACTTCCATCCTAGCTGATCAAGAAATAACATTAATAGAAAACAAAAGTTCAATACTCCTCAGCATGGTATTAAATCAGATTCTATTTCATGATTTCCATGAAATATTTGTTGAAGTCACAATTTCTCTCGGTATGTCAAGGAACTCTCATTAAGTTTTGATTTCTTTAGACACACCACAATACTCTCCTCTTTTTATCACAGAATTCGGATGGCAGAAAAGCATAATATTTATAAAATACACCTACAGTACCTTCATGGCAATACTCTCTATAAGCATAATCTGTCTCCAATCCTTTTTTTAAAAAAAGACCCAATATGATAACTGGCATGGAATGATATTACATCTATTTTCCCAAAGGAATTTCAAAATGTATTTAACCAAAAAAATGTATTACAACTATTCTTTATTTGACTTGAGTGCCATTTCCCCCATCAACGAGGTAGTGCCAGGAAACAGACGAAAAATGGCCCATCCACATATATACGCATAAACACCCATACACGCACATATACATAACATATACATACACATGCACAGACTTATGCAGAAATAAACATGTATATATTCATACTTGCCTTCATCCATTCCCGGTGCCAACCCACCCTACAGAAAACAGCATCGCTGCCTCCTGCTTCAGTAAGGTAGCACCAAGAAAACAGATAAAGAAAAGACCACATTCGTTCACACTCAGCCTCTAGCTGTCATGTGTAATGCACTGAAACACAGCTCCCTATCCACATCCAGGCCCCACAAACCTTTCCATGTTCACCCCAAACATTTCACATGCTCTGGTTCAGTCCAATGACAGCATGTTGACCCCAGTATACCACATTGTTCCAATTCACTCTATTCCTTGCAAGCCTCTAACCTTTCTGTATGTTCAGGCCCCAATTACTCAAAATCTTTTTCACTCCATCCTTCCACCTCCAATTTGGTTTCCTGCTTCTCTTTGTTCCCCCACCTCCGACACATATATCCTCTTTGTCAACCTTCCCTCACTCATTCTCTCATTATATGTTCAGAGCATTTCAACACACCCTTTTCTGCTCTCTCAACCACACTTTTTTTTATTACCACACATCTCTCTTATCCTTTCATTACTTAATCACACCTTACATTGTCCTCAAACATCTCATTTCCAACACATCCACCCTCCTCCATAGCCCATGTTGAAACTATTATCCCTTCACACATACCCTTTTTTTCTCTCCAAGATAACATTCTCTCCTTCCACACATTCTTCATAGCTCCCAGAACCTTCACCCCCTCCCCCACCCTGTGTCTCACTTCCACTTCCATGATTCCATTCACTGCCAAGTCTACTGCCAGATATCTAAAACACTTCACTACCTCCAGCCCAGCCTTTCTCCATTTAAACTTCCATCCCAATTAACCTGTCCCTTAACCCTTGGTAGTATCCCTCATTTAAAAAGAATGTGATCAAAAACACCATGGTATTTTCTTAAATCAGTAACTAACAAAATTAAGTTCAAATACAAAAAAGTGAGTTACACACTATGGCTAATATCAACCCAAATTTTTGCCCCAAACCCATTTTTCAATATATTTTCTCAATATTGGCTAGTCTAATGATACAACGCTTAGAAATATTTTTTTTATAAAATTCATGTATCTCATCATTCCGACCTAACCAACATGTAAGTCAAATGTTATAAATGAAAACTTACAGCTAATTTATCAAGCTATCAGTCATTAAAGTCACTGTGCTGATATACATAGAATAATCAGACATATCTAAATGGTAAAACTGAACTTGAACAGAGCAAAATCATAAATATTTATATGGTAATATACAGAGTACAATGCATAATGAATTCTGGTAACACACCGATGACTATTCAGCTGGGTCCTGGTGCAGTGGCCCATGGTTATTTGGCTGGGAACCCTAATCAAATCGCCCATGGTTATTCTGGTGGGAATCCTAGCAAAATAACTTTATATTTATTACCCCCTGGGTAAGTTAAGGACTGAACCACTTGATTTATGGTTGTTTTCTTTTATAATATTCTTTCATTCTAAGAGAGAAATAGTTTTTTATTCTTTCATTCTAAGAGAGAAAGTTTTTTAATCACTATTTTGCTATTTAGATGAACAGTATTTTATGACAAGTCTGGTGACTAATAAAGCAAAATGTTAATATTCTCTTGCTTTAAATCTTTTTTCTCTAAATTTCAAAACACTGTTCAGCCAGCTCATCTGAACACAAGTACGGCACTCTGGATGGCAAACATTATGTTATTCTCATTATGGCAAATTTTGAGGTTTCGTCACATAATTTCATTAAAATAAAAAAAAAACCAATAGCTGATACAAACATATACTTCATCAGATGACCAAGTCTATTACAGTATCTTGGGTATATCTTATCAACTATGTTCCAATCCTCTTGAATTTCGTCAAATTTGGAATTTAGGGATACTGCACATTCACCAGTCAATACTTTTTATATCATGAATACCAGATGTAGTCTTCAGGGGTTTTAGCCAAAGCCCACACGAGGCCCAAGCTGCTGGATTGGGTCAATGATCGGCCGAGCTGTTGGAAGCCGCAGCCTTCATGCCTACATATCCCCCACAACCTGGCTGGTCTGGTCTTTGTACAATTGTTCAAAACTTTCTTTACTGAAAGCTAATGAAAACACCTGCAAAATACTTTTATTCTATTTACCCTCGTGAAATGACATTTCCTTCACTATTTCCTTTGTTTTCTACTGCGATCGCAACGTTTATTATCAGCGACTTTCAGACATTACGTAACATGGTTCACCAGAAACTGACTCTAGTGGAAAACCAATTAAGATACTTACTGCAGACAAGGATAAAATCCTCCTCCTCTTCCAGTACCTGTCTGGGCCCCTGGCCCGAGCGAAGAGTGTGGGCGAGGTGATCACCATAACGGCCTCCTGTGGACCTCGCCGCTCGCTCTCTAAACTGAGTTTACAGTTTACTGTCTCTGTCTCGTTCTGATGTAAGGCTCACTACTGGTGTAATGCGTATCAGTTTTGAGATAAGGTATAGTAGAATAATGATGTGAAAACGC
This sequence comes from Panulirus ornatus, assembly GCF_036320965.1. NCBI lineage: Eukaryota > Metazoa > Arthropoda > Malacostraca > Decapoda > Palinuridae > Panulirus > Panulirus ornatus. The sequence continues at coordinate 50,452,310 of NC_092243.1, forward strand.
TGTCAGGTTGTCAATGAAGACTGTTGCTTTGTGTGCAGACTACACTATCGTTGTTTACTGTGCAGACTACACAACCTGGCTGGTGCTACGGTGTACTCCAGACTCTCGCTCACATAATTGTCAGCGAACATAAGGGTGCTATACACTCTATGCCAATATGCTTCTCAAACCATGTGACTATAATAATACGTAGTCAAGGATTTTCTTGAGTACATTAATAATGAAGACAAAAGAATATTTCTGTCATTGATAATGGCATTTTATGGTTGATTTCTGGGTCTAATGGTTTTTTTTTGTTAAGGTTATCAGAGAGAGGCAGAGGAACAGGGTGCCAGGTTCATTGATAAGTAAATGTCTTTATTTTTCAGTAGAGTTGTAATAATATATATATATATATATATATATATATATATATATATATATATATATATATATATATATACAGTATGAAATATCCATAGCCTGGAAGTGTGTACAAGTTTGACACGATAACAAATTTGAAAAGGTAATGCAAAAATTTGGAGTTCTTTCAGTAGCTCTTCGAGGGGAGAACGAAAATGATAATCGTGGTTATACAGGATTTTGCTTTCAACTTGACGTATAACTTCTTTTGATTTGCAGGAATTAGATGCCTTTGCACCTGTCTTCACCGTGGATGTTTTAAAGCATGGAGAGTTGAAGAGATAGCCAAGTATCCCGTTAACCTCTCAAAGGTGGCATTACTCCTCCCAGGATTAAGTCGTCTGGCGGCCCAGGTAACAGTATTTCAAAGGATGCTCATCAGCGTTAGCTCCCTGCCAGGTGGGTGAAGGGACTAGTCAAATATCTGTTGGGTGAGAATGTGTCCTGGGACGTTGTCAAATGTTCTGTTGATATCAACTGCCATTAATATGTGCAGGATGGGAGTTACGGGTGGTTGAAGCCATCCAAGATATGGAAGGTTGTTGTGTAATATGTGCACGGGGCCAGCGAAAGTCATGGGAAACAATTTTTTTTATTTGAATTGAAAAGAAATATATATTAGACACTGTCTTTAGGTGAAAAGAGGAGCCACTTCAAGCTTCCGTCTTAAGCTTCCTGTTGGTCCTGCTCCCAGCTAACACTCAGACCGCCAGCGGTGACTTCATCCTTGTAGAAGTGCGATAAGTGTTCCTAGTACCTGCTGGCCGTTGAAGATAGAAGGATAAGGAGTAGTATTCAGTCTAGAGGTAACTAACTCCATTTGCCACGTATCGCTTTGAGGCATGAGATAAAGTGGGTCTGTCTCATGGCCTGTGATGTGCTCTAACTGTGGGGAAAACTCGCTTCTCATAAAACTTATGTGTTTGGTTGGTTGGTTATTTTGGACTAATTTAGGCCTGTTGGTGTCAGGGTCATTAAGGACGTCAACGTCAAGTTATAAGCAGTTTCTTCCAAGACGGTTTACAATCTTACCGTGTATGTCTGAATGTGGCCTTCCTTATGTTTTCCTTCTCACATTTGACATTTAAAAGGACTTAATTCCAGAGGTTGAATAACGCTGCCGAGAGGCAACACAGTCGCCCTACCACATGGTTTCCTGTATGATTGCTGGCCTTGCTTGCTTAACTTGCACTTGGATGGTCCGGTGCGTCGATGAGCTGGTCAGCTACGATGACAACTAGGCTGTGGCTGTAAGATCAGGTACGCTATGTGTGCCATTGCCTCCAGATCCTGTGTGAACATCAGCGGAGCGGTGGTATATCAAGGGGATGAAGGCAGGCCCCAGGGCCATATAGCTTGGGAGATCCTGAAAAAGAGATCCGACTTTACTTAAATGATCCCAGGGTTCGATACTTCAGGGAACCCTATTTGAGATGTGTAAACTTGTATAATTCTATTCGGAAATATATATAATGTGTAGGGTTTCATTACATCTTTCAAATGCTTACCAAGAAATGGGTTGGGAGTTAGAATATTTTGGCCCAGAGACAGAATCCTTGGCGTGCCACTGCTGCAGAACTTCACTGCCTAGCCCAGATCGCGTTCGGGTGGAAGGCTCCGTAAACCCTGTGCCACGCCTCCGTGCCCACCAAGGTCTTGTAGCAGTGCCACGACTTTTTGATCAGGATGTTTAATGTTAACACCCTCTAACCCGAGGCCAACTGTGCGGCACACCACCCCTAGTTAGTGTCCAGTTGTTCGTTTTCCCGAGCACCTCCAACTAGGCCGAATGTTCCTCCAACGAAGTCACCCTGTTGTACTCCTGAAGCTTATGACGTACAGGGACTTTCCTGCGTCTTGACGTATGTCTGGTTCGTGGCGAAAACTCAAATACCACAGGAAGGAGTTAGGCTCCATATCAAATACTGCTGACTATGTCCTCCACACCAGATATTTACGTAGTGTCCGAACGCTTGTTGGTTCCCACAGTTCCACACCTCTCCTCCCGCTTCTGTCGTGGTATTGGTGCGGGTTGACTCACCAAACACAAGCACTGCATGTTGCCGCCACATCTGCTGCATCTTACACGCAGTCCAGTTGTTTATTCTGGTCTACCTGTTCCTACTGTTGGATAAATTTCTGCCTATGTTAGTCCCTCCGCTACCCTTATCGGACAGATTTTGTGTCTTCTGGTCTAGCTGTTCCTCCTGCCGGTGGAGCCACTGTTTATGTTATATTTGCTGTCCCCGCTGCTCCGGCCGCTGCTGGCCAAACTGTTGCCGCAACTCGTACTTCACTGTAGCCAGAGCTCTTCCCCCCTGTCCTCACCTGGTTCAACAACTGTTCCTTCAGTGTGGACACGGCTGTTGATTCCTGCTCCCCACCCTCTGCCAGGCGCCTTACTTCGTCTGCCTACTGTCGTAACTGCTGCGTCAGGATGTCTGATACTCGCTGCCGGTTGCTCAGCGGGGTAGAAATTTGCTGCTGCGTGAGTCTGGTGGATGTCTCCTTCAGCAACGCCTTCTGGTCCTGGCCCGTGAAACGTACTTCCTCCCAACTCTGTGGAAGTTTGTCTTTCACCAATCATAACACCTGACACTAGTTGTTACGTTGAGCTCTGACGCCTTGATGCCGGTGGCTGTTGTTGAGGTAAATGGGTGTGGAAGTCGATGTCAGCAGTTCGAGGTTGAGTCATACACAATACAAGATCATAGTTCAGCAGAATGATCTCTCACGGGTTTTACTACCAAGCCTCTGCGCTCGTGTTCACTCACTTCTCTAGAACAAATCAGGGAAAGATTCATAGCGATGCTCCGGATCATAAAAGTAACAAGATCAGCGAACTTCAGAGACGGAAGGGTTATGATTCCACTCCGGTCAATAAAGACGCGGAGTGAACATTACCCCGGTTGTGTGAGAATCCCATACCAGGGCGTGTAGAACCACTGTAGATATGAAACCTGCTCATAAGAGGTATAATCACAGCACCTGCACAACACCCCAAGCTTCTGGCAAGCAGACTTTGAGATGCTGATTATGTAGGGTGTCCAGGATAGAGTGAAATATATGGTTGTGCCCAGCATGTTTTTGTTACCTCAGGGGTGAACTGTGGTGTTTTGAAATTGAACAGAGGGAAACGAATAATTCTTAGAAATTTAGGGAGATATTGCATTTTAACGTTGAATATAACTGGGTTACTGCTTCCCCGTTCTGAGATGTTGCTCAGGTCCGAATACTGAGAAGGAATATATTCAGTACGAGGAGAATGAATATTAGAGGTAATGGGGGAAAGTGAGTTGAATCGTGTAAAGTGGAATCATCAGCAGAAGGTTAGATAGGGTCAGAAGTTGAAAAGAAAAGATTGTTTATTGAAAGTAGAAAGAGAACAGGTGATAGGACAGAATCTTGAGGAACACTGCTGCTGATAAGGATAGGAGGGAAAAAGTCGCGCCTTCGACGACTACTGCAATGGAACGTCCTGGAGACGCTGTAGGAGTTTAGACAACAAAGGTATTTGCCACACTCGGTCAAATGCTTTGGAACTGTCGAGGGCTATGACAAAATGTTCACCAAAATCCTTGAGAGAGGAGGACCAGAAGTGAGTTACATAGGAGAGATCACATCTCCCTTCAGAAAGAACGTCTCTCTGTAGGAGGAACATCCTGCAGAAGGAACATCTCCTTCCAGCAGGAAGATCTTCCTGCAGATGGAAAATCTTCCTACAGAAGGAATACCTCCCTGCAAAAGGAACATACACTTCCTACCAACTTAACATCTTTCTGCAGAGTAAACATTTCACCCTGCACAAGGTTCATAGCCGTGCAGAGAGAGACCTTGGGTAAGGATGGCTATGGTTGAAGGTACAGGAATCCTGATGGTGCTGTGTGGCTGGGAGTAGTGGGCCCAAAAGACTGGAAGATTGTGGGTGGACCGGAAATTAAATGCTTGAGTATTGACTGTGGTGTGAGGAGGGCTGCCCGTGTGAGAAATAGCAAGTGTGGTAGTGAGCTGAGTATGGCTCAGAAAGTTGTACATGTGTACTGGGCAGCTGGACGGGATGAGTGTAGGGTATACGTGTCGGAAGTGTAGGGAGCAAGGGGAGAGGGGAGACCAAGACGAGCTGAAAGGATGGAGTAATAGATTCTGATACATGGCTGATGAAATCCAGCTCAGAAAAATGTGAATCAATGAGGATGGGACAAAGTAAAAGAAGGTATTAACATGATTATTATCCAGCAGGAGAAAAGATTCAGGATTCTGTGTGTGAGAAGGAATTGGGGGGGGGGGGGGGTCAACATCGTCCCCAGACCTGTCACCAGAGTCTGACATTAAGAGAATAGTGAAGGAGACAGTGTGTCATTTGGCAAATATCAGAATAGCTTTTAAGTATGTGGATAAAGAAATGTAAGCAAATTGTTTGTATCCTACTTAGAGCCAAAACTAGACTATACTTCTGAGGTAGTAGGTTGTTGACATCAGCCGCTCCTGACTCAGTAGCGTTACAGTGGTGGCCGGGACCATCTTACATCCTCCATGTCAGAATTGCTGGTCTTACTTTCTGTCTCATTAAAACGGCACTGTTGGGCTGGTCCTGCCATATTTGCCTTACAAGCACCATACATCTACTCAAATTTCGCTTCTTTCACATAAGTTCTCTTTCTCTTTTATCCACAATCGTGTTTAAAGGTGATCATCACAGAGTCCACCAAATCTATGGCCCCTCATCCCCGACATCATAGGAAGCCAAGAATCTCTGGGTTTCTGCCTTACTCTACTGCCCATGAGAGGGAGGGTTCAGACAGTTGTATTACCGGCCCCTCCCATGGTCCTTCCCTCTCAAATAGACGTGCCTCTTTTTCTATTCACTTACCAACATTCTTGGCCTCTCTAGTAACCTCTCTTCTGTTAAACTCCATCAGTCTAGTACCTCTCCTAATATCATACTTCTCTCTGAGACCCAGTTGTCTGATGATGTTCACATTAGCCCCTTTCTCATATCCAATCATAATCTCCACTCACGATTGCGGTTCAGAGGTGACGTTCTGTGCTTATTTCAACATCAACACCCCTTTCTGTCTCCCAGCTACCACTGTTTTCACTTATTCCCCTATTGCTCCCCTAATTCTACAAACCTTATATCTTTCTTCGACTATCTAAACTCCTGCCATGAAGCCGTGACATCCTCTCACCTGCAAGCCAGGATCCTCTACCCGGGAAATAGCAAGGGATGATGGAGGGATTGAAGCCCTCACGTTCGATGATTTAGAGCAAATTTTCTCCCACCCTACCCATATTCTTGACCACAGTTCACTCTCCTAATATTCTGGATCTGTTTATCACCTCTTATCGTTTGCCCTGAAGCCACAGAATTACACCCGTAACTGGTTCAACTGGCCATTCTCTCATAAATATATCTATTTTAAAGGCACCTTCCCCTCCAACAGCCCCTTCTGAACGTGATTGTTGGCATCTCAACAAAGCTGACTGGAAGATCTACGAAATTTCTCTTCTGTCTTTCTTTAAGTAATCACTGTCTGTTATGGGGTGAAGCTTCTGTCTCCATTAAACGCACAGCAGAAGTTATTCTTGTGGGAATGGAAGCATTTATCCCCTTTTCCTCCAAGACGACCTCTTCATCCAATCCATTGCTCAACCGCTCTTGTTCTGAGGCCATTCAGGTAAGGAATCAGGCAAACCGGGTTTGGAAAAACTCTCCTTCATCTGGCTTTCATTCAGCATTTACCACTGCCCGTAATCACTGCGAGCACATCATCCGTGAGACGAATCGTTCCTTTATTCAAAGAAAGTGTGATAGCCTCTCCTCGTCATCCAGTGATAGGTCTTTCTAGTCTTTAGCTGAGCGCATCTCTAACAACTTCTGTCGCTCAACCGTTCCTTCACTTTTCCGTTCTAACAGTGCGATAGTTGGCCCTCCCATAGACGAGGCAACTTTCTTTGGCTCCCGTTTCTCCTCTAACTCCACCTTGGATGACTTTAACATTCCTTCACCACCTGATGCCCCTCCTCGTAATATTTTTTCGATCCGGTGGTGATATTCTTTCCTACCTTACTAATGTCTGGTCATCATCCTTGAAAGATTTTGGTGAATCCTATGTAGTTTCCTTAGACATATAGAAAACTTTTAACAGGGTGTGTGGCATTGGGATCTCATCTCCAAGCTCTCCTCTCTGGCTTCCCTCCCTCACTTTGCTCCTTCATATCTAGTTTCCTCTCCGGCCGATCTTTCTCTGTGGTTGTTGATGGATCAGCTTCCCCCCATTTCTCCATCAACAGAGGTGTCCCTCAAGGTTCTGTACTCTCTCCTACACCTTTACTCCATTTTATCAATGATTTCCTCTCTTCAGCAAATAACCAAATGCACCCATACGCTGACAACTTAACAATGCATTTTTCAACATCCTTCAGTTCTACCCTTATTTCCTCACTCGCTCTGCATCTCGTCTTGACAAAGCTTCCTCAATAAACTCAGACCTGGACAGGATATGCCAGTGAGGTAGAGGAAATCTGTTTGAGTTTAATTCCTCCAAAATCCAGTTTCTGCCCATCTCTCTATCGAAAATTTATCAACTCTCGTCTCTCTTTTGACGGATCTGTGATTCCACCTCTTAACTCAATGAACATAATTGCTGCGTCACATGATTACTGTGTGGCCATTGGCAGCTCAAGAGTGGGTCATTTTGATAACTGTATTTTCCCTACACCTCGAAGCTTTAGTAATCTCTATAGTCTCATGTCTTTCCTAGTAACTACAGCCTGGCACATTTTAAAATGCAGCTTTTTCACTTCATCAAAATTCATAAATACGTTTCCTTGTTTCCTATTTTTCCTCTTCATTAACTTTACTTTTATCAAGAAGAAGAGTATTCGATTACGTATAATCGAATAGGCATCTTCGTATTGTGGGCGATCATAGCCTAGGAGTTAGCGTTACCGAATACCACGCAAAAGGTTATGGGTTCGAATCCTGGTTGTTGGAGGGTATTGTGTGTTGTTTGAAAGTGCACGTTCATATGCACTATGTTGGTGTTCATATAGCTATGCGTTTGTATACTAAGATTCTGTAAAATGTTAACTGCTGGTAATGTGTGCCTGGTGGGATATGACCGGCGTAGACCCCATTGCTCATAAATGTGAGAAGAAGGGTATTCGATTAGGTGTGGTTGAATAGTAATTTCCTTATTAGGGGCGATCATAGCCAAGCAGTTAGCGATCCCGAATACCATGCAAAGGGTCCCAAGTTTGAGTCTTGGTTCTTGGATGTTATATATTTATTATTTATTTATTTTACTTTGTCGCTGTCTCCCGCGTTAGCGAGGTAGCGCAAGGAAACAGACGAAAGAATGGCCCAATCCACCGACATACGTATGTATATACATACACGTCCACACACGCAAATATAAATACCTATACATCTCAACGTATATATATATATATATATATATATATATATATATATATATATATATATATATATATATATATATATATATTTATATATATATATATATATATATATATATATATATATATATATATATATATATATATATATATATATTTTTTTTTTTTTTTAATTTTCCAAAAGAAGGAACAGAGAAGAGGGCCAGGTGAGGATATTCCCTCAAAGCCCAGTCCTCTGTTCTTAACGCTACCTCGCTATCGCGGGAAATGGCGAATAGTATAAAAAAAAAAAAAACCGGTCCAATTCACTCTGTTCTTTGCACGCCTTTCACCCTCCTGCATGTTCAGGCCCCGATCACTCAAAATCTTTTTCACGCCATCTTTCCACCTCCAAATTGGTCTCCCACTTCTCCTCGTTCCCTCCACCTCTGACACATATATCCCCTTGGTCAATCTTTCCTCACTCATTCTCTCCATGTGACCAAACCATTTCAAAATGTAATATATATATATATATATATATATATATATATATATATATATATATATATATATATATATATATATTTTTTTTTTTTTATACTTTGTCGCTGTCTCCCGCGTTTGCGAGGTAGCGCAAGGAAACAGACGAAAGAAATGGCCCAACCCCCCCATACACATGTATATACATACGTCCACACACGCAAATATACATACCTACACAGCTTTCCATGGTTTACCCCAGACGCTTCACATGCCTTGATTCAATCCACTGACAGCACGTCAACCCCGGTATACCACATCGCTCCAATTCACTCTATTCCTTGCCCTCCTTTCACCCTCCTGCATATTATCCTTGGGGATAGGGGAGAACGAATACTTCCCACGCATTCCCCGCGTGTCGTAGAAGGCGACTAAAGGGGACGGGAGCGAGGGCCTAGAAACCCTCCCCTCCTTGTATCTTAGCTTTCTAAAATGGGAAACAGAAGGAGTCATGCGGGGAGTGCTCATCCTCCTCGAAGGCTCAGATTGGGGTGTCTAAATGTGTGTGGATGTAACCAAAATGAGAAAAATGGAGAGACAGGTAGTATGTTTGAGGAAAGGGACCTGGATGTTTTGGCTCTGATTGAAAAGAAGCTCAAGAGTAAAGGGGAAGAGTGGTTTGGGAATGTATTTGGGAATAAAGTCAGGGGTTGGTGAGAGGACAAGGACAAAGGAAGGAGTAGCACTACTCCTGAAGCAGGAGTTGTGGGAGTATGTGATAGAGTGTAAGAAAGTAAACTCTAGAGTAATATGGGTAAAACTGAAAGTGGATGGAGAGAGATGGGTGATTATTGGTGCCTACGCACCTGGTCATGAGAAGAAAGAGCATGGGAGGCAAGTGTCTTGGGAGCAGCTGAGTGAGTGTGTTAACCGCTTTGATGCACGAGACCGGGTTATAGTGATGGGTGATTTGAATGCAAAGCTGACTAATGTGGCAGTTGAGGGTATGATTGATGTACATGGGGTGTTCAGTGTTGTAAAGGGAAATGGTGAAGAGCTTGTAGATTTGTGTGCTAAAAAAGGACTGGTGATTGGGAATACCTGGTTTAAAAAGAAATATATACATAAGTATACTTATGTAAGTAGGAGAGATGGCCAGAGATCGTTTTTGGATTACGTGTTGATTGATAGGCGCGTGAAAGAGAGACTTTTGGATGTTAATGTGCTGAGAGGAGCAACTGGAGGAATGTCTGATCATTATCTTGTGGAGGCGTAAGTGTAGATTTGTAGAGGTTTTCAGAAAAGAAGAGAGAATGTTGGAGTGAAGAGAGTGGATAGAGTAAGTGAGCTTAGAAAGGAGACTTGTGTGAGGAAGTACCAGGAGAGGTTGAGTGCAGAATGGAAAAAGGTGAGAACAAAGGAGGTAAGGGGAGTGGGGGAGGAATGGGATGTATTTAGGGAAGCAGTGGTGGCTTGCGCAAAAGATGCTTTTGGCATGAGAAGCGTGGGAGGTGGGCAGATTAGAAAAGGTAGTGAGTGGTGGGCTGAAGAAGTAAGATTGTTAGTGAAAGAGAAGAGAGAGGCATTTGGACGATTTTTGCAGGGAAATAGTGGAAATGACTGGGAGATGTATAAAAGAAAGAGGCAGGAGGTCAAGAGAAAGGTGCAGGAAGTGAAAAAGAGGGCAAATGAGAGTTGGGTTAGAGAGTATCGTTAAATTTTAGGGAGGATTAAAAAAATGTTTTGGAAGGAGGTATATAAAAAAAAAAGTGCGTAAGACAAGAGAACAAATGGGAACATCGGTGAAGGGGGCTAATGGGGAGGTAATAACAAGAAGTGGTGAAGTGAGGAGATGGAGTGAGTATTTTGAAGGTTTGTTGAATGTGTTTGATGGTAGAGTGGCAGATATAGGGTATTTTGGTCGAGGTGGTGAGCGAAGTGAGAGGGTCAGGGAGAATGGTTTGGTTTGCTAAACAGAGAAGAGGTAGTGAAAGCTTTCCGGAAGATGAAAGCCGGCAAGGCGGAGGGTTTGGATGGTATTGCAGAGGAATTTACTAAAAAAGGGGGTGACTGTGTTGTTGACTGGTTTGTGAGGATATTTAATGTATGTATAGTTCATGGTGAAGTGCCTGAGGACTGGCGGAATGCATGCATAGTGCCCTTGTATAAAGGCAAAGGGGATAAAGGTGAATGTTCAAATTACAGAGATATAAGTTTGTTGAGTATTCCTGGGTTATTATATGGGAGGGTATTAACTGAAATAGTGAAGGCATGTACAGAGCATCAGAATGGGGAAGAGCAGTGTGGTTTCAGAAGTGGTAGAGGATGTGTGCATCATGTGTTTGCTTTGAAGAATGTATGTGAGAAATACTTAGAAAAACAAATGGATTTGTATGTAGCATTTATGGATCTGGAGAAGGCATGTGATAGAGTTGTTAGAGATGCTCTGTGGAAGGTATTAAGAATATATGGTGTGGGAGGTAAGTTGTTAGAAGCAGTGAAAAGTTTTTATCGAGGATGTAAGGCATGTGTACGTGTAGGAAGAGAGGAAAGTGATTGGTTCTCAGTGAATGTAGGTTTGCGACAGGGGTGTGTAATGTCTCCATGGTTTTTTAATTTGTTTATGGATGGGGTTGTTAGGGAGGTGAATGCAAGAGTTTTGGAAAGAGGTGTAAGTATGCAGTCTGTTGTGGATGAGAGAGCTTGGGAAGTGAGTCAGTTGTTGTTCGCTGATGATACAGCGCTGGTGGCTGATTCGGGTGAGAAACTGCAGAATCTGGTGACTGAGTTTAGTAAAGTGTGTGAAAGAAGAAAGCTGAGAGTAAATGTGAATAAGAGCAAGGTTATTAGGTACAGTAGGGTTAAGGGACAAGTCAATTGGGAAGTAAGTTTGAATGGAGAAAAACTGGAGGAAGTGAAGTGTTTTAGATATCTGGGAGTGGATTTGGCAGCGGATGGAACCATGGAAGCTGAAGTGAATCATAGGGTGGGGGAGGGGGCAAAAGTTCTGGGAGCGTTGAAAAATGTGTGGAAGTCGAGAACGTTATCTTGGAAAGAAAAAATAGGTATGTTTGAAGGAATAGTAGTTCCAACAATATTATATGGTTGCGAGGCGTGGGCTATAGATAGAGTTGTGCGCAGGAGGGTGGATGTGCTGGAGATGAGATGTTTGAGAATACTATGTGGTGTGAGGTGGTTTGATCGAGTAAATAATGAAAGGGCAAGAGAGATGTGTGGTAATAAAAGGAGTGTGGTTGAGAGAGCAGAAGAGGGAGTTTTGAAATGGTTTGGTCACATGGAGAGGATGAGTGAGGAAAGATTGACCAAGAGGATATATGTGTCAGAGGTGGAGGGAACGATAAGTGGGAGACCAAATTGGAGGTGGAAAGATGGAGTGAAAAAGATTTTGAATGATCGGGGCCTTAACATGCAGGAGGGTGAAAGGTGTGAAAGGAATAGAGTGAATTGGAACGATTTGGTATACCGGGGTCGACGTGCTGTCAATGGATTGAACCAGGGCGCGTGAAGCGTCTGGGGTAACCCATGGAAAGTTCTGTGGGGCCTGGATGTGGAAAGGGAGCTGTGGTTTCGATGCATTATACGTGACAGCTAGAGACTGAGTGTGAACGAATGTGGCCTTTGTTGTCTTTTCCTAGCGCTAACTTGCCCACATGCGGAGGGAGGGGGTTTTCATTTCATGTGTGGTGGGGTGGCGACGGGAATGAATAAGGGCAGACAGTATGAATTATGTACATGTGTATATATGTATATGTCTGTGTGTGTATATATATGTTTACGTTGAGATATATAGGTATGTATATAAGCGTGTGTGGACGTGTATGTATATACATGTGTATGTGGGTGGGTTGGGCCATTCTTCCGTCTGTTTCCTTGCGCTACCTCGCTGACACGGGAGACAGCGACAAAGTACAATAAAAAATAAAATAATATATATATATATATATATATATATATATATATATATATATATATATATATATATATTTTTTTTTTTTTTTTTTTTTTTTTTTTATACTTTGTCGCTGTCTCCCGCGTTTGCGAGGTAGCGCAAGGAAACAGACGAAAGAAATGGCCCAACCCCCCCCATACACATGTATATACATACGTCCACACACGCAAATATACATACCTACACAGCTTTCCATGGTTTACCCCAGACGCTTCACATGCCTTGATTCAATCCACTGACAGCACGTCAACCCCGGTATACCACATCGCTCCAATTCACTCTATTCCTTGCCCTCCTTTCACCCTCCTGCATGTTCAGGCCCCGATCACACAAAATCTTTTTCACTCCATCTTTCCACCTCCAATTTGGTCTCCCTCTTCTCCTTGCTCCCTCCACCTCTGACACATATATCCTCTTGGTCAATCTTTCCTCACTCATTCTCTCCATGTGCCCAAACCACTTCAAAACACCCTCTTCTGCTCTCTCAACCACGCTCTTTTTATTTCCACACATCTCTCTTACCCTTACGTTACTCACTCGATCAAACCACCTCACACCACACATTGTCCTGAAACATCTCATTTCCAGCACATCCATCCTCCTGCGCACAACTCTATCCATAGCCCACGCCTCGCAACCATACAACATTGTTGGAACCACTATTCCTTCAAACGTACCCATTTTTGCTTTCCGAGATAATGTTCTCGACTTCCACACATTCTTCAAGGCCCCCAGAATTTTCGCCCCCTCCCCCACCGTATGATCCACTTCCGCTTCCATGGTTCCATCCGCTGCCAGATCCACTCCCAGATATCTAAAACACTTCACTTCCTCCAGTTTTTCTCCATTCAAACTCACCTCCCAATTGACTTGACCCTCAACCCTACTGTACCTAATAACCTTGCTCTTATTCACATTTACTCTTAACTTTCTTCTTCCACACACTTTACCAAACTCAGTCACCAGCTTCTGCAGTTTCTCACATGAATCAGCCACCAGCGCTGTATCATCAGCGAACAACAACTGACTCACTTCCCAAGCTCTCTCATCCCCAACAGACTTCATACTTGCCCCTCTTTCCAAAACTCTTGCATTTACCTCCCTAACAACCCCATCCATAAACAAATTAAACAACCATGGAGACATCACACACCCCTGCCGCAAACCTACATTCACTGAGAACCAATCACTTTCCTCTCTTCCTACACGTACACATGCCTTACATCCTCGATAAAAACTTTTCACTGCTTCTAACAACTTGCCTCCCACACCATATATTCTTAATACCTTCCACAGAGCATCTCTATCAACTCTATCATATGCCTTCTCCAGATCCATAAATGCTACATACAAATCCATTTGCTTTTCTAAGTATTTCTCACATACATTCTTCAAAGCAAACACCTGATCCACACATACTCTACCACTTCTGAAACCACACTGCTCTTCCCCAATCTGATGCTCTGTACATGCCTTCACCCTCTCAATCAATACCCTCCCATATAATTTACCAGGAATACTCAACAAACTTATACCTCTGTAATTTGAGCATTCACTCTTATCCCCTTTGCCTTTGTACAATGGCACTATGCACGCATTCCGCCAATCCTCAGGCACCTCACCATGAGTCATACATACATTAAATAACCTTATATATATATATATATATATATATATATATATATATATATATATATATATATATATATATATATATATATATATATATATATATATATATATATTTTTTTTTTTTTTTTTTATACTTTGTCGCTGTCTCCCGCGTTTGCGAGGTAGCGCAAGGAAACAGACGAAAGAAATGGCCCAACCCCCCCCCCCCCCATACACATGTACATACACACGTCCAAACACGCAAATATACATACCTACACAGCTTTCCATGGTTTACCCCATACGCTTCACATGCCTTGATTCAATCCACTGACAGCACGTCAACCCCTGTATACCACATCGCTCCAATTCACTCTATTCCTTGCATTCCTTTCACCCTCCTGCATGTTCAGGCCCCGATCACACAAAATCTTTTTCACTCCATCTTTCCACCTCCAATTTGGTCTCCCTCTTCTCCTCGTTCCCTCCACCTCCGACACATATATCCTCTTGGTCAATCTTTCCTCACTCATTCTCTCCATGTGCCCAAACCATTTCAAAACACCCTCTTCTGCTCTCTCAACCACGCTCTTTTTATTTCCACACATCTCTCTTACCCTTACGTTACTTACTCGATCAAACCACCTCACACCACACATTGTCCTCAAACATCTCATTTCCAGCACATCCATCCTCCTGCGCACAACTCTATCCATAGCCCACGCCTCGCAAACATACAACATTGTTGGAACCACTATTCCTTCAAACATACCCATTTTTGCTTTCCGAGATAATGTTCTCGACTTCCACACATTTTTCAAGGCTCCCAAAATTTTCGCCACCTCCCCCACCCTATGATCCACTTCCGCTTCCATGGTTCCATCCGCTGACAGATCCACTCCCAGATATCTAAAACACTTCACTTCCTCCAGTTTTTCTCCATTCAAACTCACCTCCCAATTGACTTGACCCTCAACCCTACTGTACCTAATAACCTTGCTCTTATTCACATTTACTCTTAACTTTCTTCTTCCACACACTTTACCAAACTCCGTCACCAGCTTCTGCAGTTTCTCACATGAATCAGCCACCAGCGCTGTATCATCAGCGAACAACAACTGACTCACTTCCCAAGCTCTTTCATCCCCAACAGACTTCATACTTGCCCCTCTTTCCAAAACTCTTGCATTTACCTCCCTAACAACCCCATCCATAAACAAATTAAACAACCATGGAGACATCACACACCCCTGCCGCAAACCTACATTCACTGAGAACCAATCACTTTCCTCTCTTCCTACACGTACACATGCCTTACATCCTCGATAAAAACTTTTCACTGCTTCTAACAACTTGCCTCCCACACCATATATTCTTAATACCTTCCACAGAGCATCTCTATCAACTCTATCATATGCCTTCTCCAGATCCATAAATGCTACATACAAATCCATTTGCTTTTCTAAGTATTTCTCACATACATTCTTCAAAGCAAACACCTGATCCACACATCCTCTACCACTTCTGAAACCGCACTGCTCTTCCCCAATCTGATGCTCTGTACATGCCTTCACCCTCTCAATCAATACCCTCCCATATAATTTACCAGGAATACTCAACAAACTTATACCTCTATAATTTGAGCACTCACTCTTATCCCCTTTGCCTTTGTACAATGGCACTATGCACGCATTCCGCCAATCCTCAGGCACCTCACCATGAGTCATACATACATTAAATAACCTTACCAACCAGTCAACAATACAGTCACCCCCTTTTTTAATAAATTCCACTGCAATACCATCCAAACCTGCTGTCTTGCCGGCTTTCATCTTCCGCAAAGCTTTTACTACCTCTTCTCTGTTTACCAAATCATTTTCCCTAACCCTCTCACTTTGCACACCACCTCGACCAAAACACCCTATATCTGCCACTCTGTCATCAGACACATTCAACAAACCTTCAAAATACTCATTCCATCTCCTTCTCACATCACCACTACTTGTTATCACCTCCCCATTTACGCCCTTCACTGAAGTTCCCATTTGCTCCCTTGTCTTACGCACCCTATTTACCTCCTTCCAGAACATCTTTTTATTCTCCCTACAATTTACTGATAGTCTCTCACCCCAACTCTCATTTGCCCTTTTTTTCACCTCTTGCACCTTTCTCTTGACCTCCTGTCTCTTTCTTTTATACTTCTCCCACTCAATTGCATTTTTTCCCTGCAAAAATCGTCCAAATGCCTCTCTCTTCTCTTTCACTAATACTCTTACTTCTTCATCCCACCACTCACTACCCTTTCTAAACAGCCCACCTCCCACTCTTCTCATGCCACAAGCATCTTTTGCGCAATCCATCACTGATTCCCTAAATACATCCCATTCCTCCCCCACTCCCCTTACTTCCATTGTTCTCACCTTTTTCCATTCTGTACTCAGTCTCTCCTGGTACTTCCCCACACAGGTCTCCTTCCCAAGCTCACTTACTCTCACCACCTTCTTCACCCCAACATTCACTCCTCTTTTCTGAAAACCCATACTAATCTTCACCTTAGCCTCCACAAGATAATGATCAGACATCCCTCCAGTTGCACCTCTCAGCACATTAACATCCAAAAGTCTCTCTTTCGCACGCCTGTCAATTAACACGTAATCCAATAACGCTCTCTGGCCATCTCTCCTACTTACATAAGTATACTTATGTATATCTCGCTTTTTAAACCAGGTATTCCCAATCATCAGTCCTTTTTCAGCACATAAATCTACAAGCTCTTCACCATTTCCATTTACAACACTGAACACCCCATGCATACCAATTATTCCCTCAACTGCCACATTACTCACCTTTGCATTCAAATCACCCATCACTATAACCCGGTCTCGTGCATCAAAACCGCTAACACACTCATTCAGCTGCTCCCAAAACACTTGCCTCTCATGATCTTTCTTCTCATGCCCAGGTGCATATGCACCAATAATCACCCACCTCTCTCCATCAACTTTCAATTTTACCCATATTAATCGAGAATTTACTTTCTTACATTCTATCACATACTCCCACAACTCCTGTTTCAGGAGTATTGCTACTCCTTCCCTTGCTCTTGTCCTCTCACTAACCCCTGACTTCACTCCCCAGACATTTCCAAACCACTCTTCCCCTTTACCCTTGAGCTTCGTTTCACTCAGAGCCAAAACATCCAGGTTCCTTTCCTCAAACATACTACCTATCTCTCCTTTTTTCACATCTTGGTTACATCCACACACATTTAGGCACCCCACTCTGAGCCTTCGAGGAGGATGATCACTCCCCGCGTGACTCCTTCTTCTGTTTCCCATTTTAGAAAGTTAATACAAGGAGGGGAGGATTTCCGGCCCCCCGCTCCCGTCCCCTCTAGTCGCCTTCTACGACACGCGAGGAATACGTGGGAAGTATTCTTTCACCCCTATCCCAGGGATAATATATATATATATATATATATATATATATATATATATATATATATATATATATATATATATATATATATATATATACACACACATACATACGCACATATACACACACACACACACACATACATATATATACATATGAAAAATGTAAGAAACAATTTAGAAAACAAACTTTTAGCTTGAAATGAATGAAAAAAATGAATGTCACATAATGGTTCAACCTCTGGCTATGGAAAAGGAAATGTACAATTTATTCACACAAACGTCAATAGCAGTTCTCATCAATTTCACCACTGTATCAATAAGCTTCAATGTCTAAGCTACATTTTTCTCCAACTTCACTATATATATATATATATATATATATATATATATATATATATATATATATATATATATATATATATATATATATATATATTCGAGTGTTGTTTCATAGAAAATTATATATTATAGAATGGTAATGAATGGTGTGGTGTAAGGAATGACAAGGTAGTAGTACGTGTGTCACACCCGGGCTCTGTGAGAAGCCACTATCTACCGTTACATAACCTCCTCACATCTCCTGATAGCATATCAGCTCCGTAGTTTTTTGAACCCTCTTTTTTTCTTTCTTTTCTTGAGAATGAATGATTAAGTTTGGTGATTGTTTTTGAAAGTAAATGATTTTGAAAAAAAAAAAAATACTTATTTTATCATTGTTCTCCCTCATGAGGTCCAGACGTCCGCGCTCAGCAGATATGGACTTCGTTTAATTCAAAGGAATACAGAGTGATTCAAACAGCAACAGACCACTGAGCCCTAACGATGCAGTTTATGACAGTGAAAGAGATCAGAAACTCGTGGATTAATGTGGTAAGTGTAGAAAGACATGCAGATATTTCAAAGAGGTAAACCTGTAAACTTTTTCCAGTAACGAAGCAGACGCAAGTAATGTCAGTCATAGATCTGAAGCGAAAGACTTATTGCGTCTGATCTTCAGTCTGTCTGCAGCACTGCTTTAGACTTCTCTAGTTAGTTATTCCCTCCATATGTTAACAACCATGTTGAAAAAAAATTACTTCGCTTTATTCGAGACAAAACGTTTGCCCACGAGTTTGTATCCATTACTGCGATAAGACGAATCTACTCCAATGTAGCTCGTTAGATCGAAATTATCGAGATCCTTGGTAATCATAAATACCTTAAATGCAACCATTAAACCCGTGAATATGACAACTAGGCCCTTAAGTATAATCATTTTAAATCCGTGAATTCATCTGCTTAACCAGTACGACAACTGGAACCTCTGTAGAACAAGATCTTAATCCTTTAGGTACAATGACTTAAAGGGATAAGTTGTAGTATTCAGTGAGGTATGTTGCTGTACTCTAGGGATTAACTTTTTGTGCTCAAGGAGTTTAGTCATAGCATTCAAGGGGGTTGAGCTGTACATACGAGGTTAAATGTCCGTATATGGGGGTTTAGCTCTACTTAAGAGGTTAAATGTCCTCATTCAAAGGTTTAAGTTGTACTCAGGTTGAGTATCCATATTCAAAAGATTCAGTACGCGTGTTTAAGGGTTTAAGTTATACTGAAGAGGCTAAATATCTGTACTTAAGTTGTACTCAAATTTATTAGTTGTACTCAGTGGGTTAATCCCTGTGTTAGTGATCTTCGTGATCTCTGATGTACCAAATACAATGATCAGCTCCTCCCTGTGTACTGTACAGCTTGATATACCACATATACATGATCGTCCACATCGACGCACTGCCGTTATCTGTACAACAGCCACAAGTCTCTAGATGTTATGTCCTTGAAAGGAGGATGGTTAAAGCTGGTGTAAACCACACATGCTCCAGCCACTAACCTGCAGCAAGAAGTCTAACTTTTATCCCACGTCACACTGAGGAAAGGAAACTACAGCAGTAATACGTTTTATCACCAGTCTGGCTCTTGATTAGTCTTCCCTTGGAGTGCGACGCTTGAATCCCTGGAGTACATTAACTTCACCTCTTGGGTATAACGACTTCAACTCTTCAGTACGATAACTTTAACCTTGAGTACGATAATTATAGAACTGCATGCTCTGAATTACTGAGACATAAGAGATAGATATGAAAGTATTCTTTGTATATTCACGTCTATTTCGAGTTTAGATGAATGACTAATTATTTATATCCTTAAGGTCTGAGTACCCTACACACATTACATAGAGTACATACAGAACGTACAGTACATGCAGTATACGCCATACTGTACATACTGTTATATAGAAATAAGATGTAGTGTACCCAACTTCACAAAAGATAATTTTCAACGAATGAGAGGGCGATCTGGTCTACATTGGTGCAAGTGTGAGATACCCAACACGGAGGTCTGAGATGGAGGGAAGTGCAAGTGCGTGTAGATGAGAAAGGTAAGAGAGCAAGTGGACAGAGATGTGCTCACGCTAATAAAATAAAAAAAGTACCAAGACAAACTTTTGTGTATGCGCACGGGCTCTTGTCAGTGACAGCCCGTTTTCACGGTGCCATAACTGGCACAGGTCGGTGTGTGTTCTCAGGGTGCCATTACTGGTACAAGTGGGGTATGTTTTCTCATCTCACCACTTCCTCTTTCTGCCACTTATTACCTTCTTTGCAAAGGAAAGATGCAGTTAAAACAAAGAGACTTTTTTTGAAGTGCAGCTGAATGCGGTAGATGATAGGGTGGCAGAGATGGTGAGTATGGACGTGGGGTAAGTGGTTTGATAAAAAGAGATTTGGTGAAAGTTATGCCGAAGACGAAATGTGGCAAAGCGGCCGGAGTGGATGGGATTGCAGGTGAATATTATAGTGAAGAGAATACACTTTTTCCCCTCTTAGGATTTTCATTATGTATATGGCTCCAGATGAGTCGCCTAAGGTCAGGAGGAATGCCTGTATAGTGCCGTTGTATAAAGGTGAGGCGGACATGCATAAATGCTTTATTCACAAATATGTATGTTTGTTGAGTGTGCCTGGTAAGTTGTATGAGATGATATGACTGAAAGGGTTGTGACATGTACAGAAAATCAGATAAGGGAGGAAAAATATGGTTTCAAGAGTGGTAGAGGATGTGTGGAAATATATGAAGAATAAGAGAAAGACTTGTATGTGGCATTTAAAGATCTGGAGAAAGCGTCTTTTAGGTTTAACATACAGTGGATCCTTTATGGAAGGCTTAATGAGAAGAAAGCTACTAAAAGCAGTGAGGAGTTTTTGTTTAGAAGTTAAGGCATGAGTGCAAGTGGAAGAGAGGAGAGTGAGTGGTTCTAGGTTAAGATGGATCTAAGCCAAGGGTGTTTGATGTAATCAAGGCTATAATATGTTTAAGGATGGGGTTGTGAAGGAGGCAAATGCATGGGTCAGAAGAGAGGAATGGGTACACAGTTTAGGTAGGAAGGGAAGGGGCCTGAAAGGTGCGTCAATTGCTATTTGCAGATGACACGTCTCTGGTGCCAGACTCGTGTGAGAAATTGTAGAAGCTATTGTTTGAGTTTGGAAGATTGAGTAAAAAGAGAAAGTTAAGAGGTACTGTAAATATAGATAAAGTTATTAGGATTAACATGAAGATAAGTAGATTGTTTGTAGTGTGAGTTTGAGGAGAGAATTAGGAGGAAGTCTAGTATTTTAGATACCTGGCAGTGAACATGGCATTGGATGGACCCATAGGAACGGAAGTAAGCCAGAGGGTGGATGAGGGGGTTAAGGTCATGGATGCATTAAGAAGTGTGTGGAAAGAGAGTGCAAAGATGAACATATCTGATGGTATAGAAGCCCCAACGTCGCTGCATGGATGCTAGGCGTAAGCCCTGAACGAAAATGTAGGGCAGAGGGTGGACATGTTGGAAATGAAATGTTTGATTACATTATGTGGTGCAAGGAGGGTTGATTGAATAAGAAACGACAGAGCAAGAAAAGATGTGGAAGTGAGAAGAGTATGTATGAGAGATTTGAAGAGGGTGTGCGTAGATGGCCCAGACAGTTGGAGAATATGACACGTTGAGATTGAATTAGAGGATTTACGTGTCAGAAGTGGAGGAAATAAGGATGGAGACCGAGGATGAGATAGATGAATGGAGTGAGAGACACTTCGAGTGACCCTGAAGATGCAGGAGGGTGCAGGGCGTGTAAAGGATAGAAAGGATTGGAGTGATGTGTGGCACGCAGGGACAACGTGCTGTCAGTGGGCTGAACCAGGAAATGTGAGGCGGTCAGGGGTGGGAGGGGGGGGGGGATACCTGTGGGGCCTGGATAGGGGCTCTGGTTTCCATGCATTATACACGAGACCTACAGTGTGGATGTGAATGAATAAGGCTGTCCGTCGTCTCTCCCTGGCCTTTTGGTTTCCGTTCTTTTCCTTGAGATTGAATCTTTACAAAGATTATTATAAAAAAAAAAAAAGATGATTAATCTCTGTGGTTGTATGACGTTCGGTGCTCGTTAGGGTCTGACATTCAGTGAGAACGTGTGTGGTTATAGAATCATGTGGAACACTTGAAGAACGTGTCCACATCCTCCTCATGCATGGCCTTCATGACGCTGGTAGTGGCTAGGAATAGAGTCCTGCAGATGATCAGCCCGAGCCAGAGGAATGCCCTAGGTAGTGCAGGTATGGGTCATACTGTGTCACAACAATGCCTGCCAGACGCGCTGCTCAGGTGAGTCGTAACTGTATACCTTTTACATAAACACACGGGCCCGGTGCGGCAACTTTTTACCTGCGTTGTGTATACTGGTTCTGCCAGTGTCCAGTCATCATGTCTGGCCTCCGTTGCAAGGAAAGAGCCATCTGATATTCACATCATGTAGTACCTGGCCGTGTACCTTACATACCCAGAGAGCTGAGTCATGATTAGGAAGCATAAGAGAATATTCTCATCGATATTTGATATCTAGATGGTCATTTGACCAGAATATGTTCCGTACACATCAGCTTTCCACAGTGAACATCAAGCCACCAGTTTGAGGAAGTTCTACGAAAGATCATGTTTATTGTGGCTCCAACCTTGAGGTTGTGAGTGTAGCACACACACTCGTTACTGCTTGTAACACTGAAACCCCTCCCTCCGTCTCGTGGGAACAGCTTCATCATATCATTCGAATCTACGTCACATTATTTGTAATGACTTAAAAAGTTTAGCCACACGTCTGAAGATGGTGTAAAACTGACTGTACTGCGACCGCGTCATGCTGGCCCAGTTTCCGCCTTTTATGCATCTAAACAAAACCGTTTCTTCGTCATCTGATTTGGTCGTCCTGACTCATCATGTTCTGGGTGGAAATATTTACTTTATCACATCTAACGGTGGCGGAACACACTTGAGATCACCTCTAGTACTTCTGCCTTCCGCTTCTCTCTCTCTCTCTCTCTCTCTCTCTCTCTCTCTCTCTCTCTCTCTCTCTCTCTCTCTCTGTCCCTCGAAGCTAGCGAAAGTACTGCTCCACACCGTCCCCACTAGTTCTCCGTACACGTAAACGTGTTTTGAGATCTTGGTGTAGAAAATTTGCTTGTTACCGACGTACTTCCCCCAGTTGCCCCGTGACGAGGGAGGGTTGAAAACGTCCCAGCTCCTCCCGCACTGCACTTCGCGGTAGGCTCCTGGGGGCTACCGGCTGCACAAGACCTTATACACCATATCTATGAACATAACTAGACGTGGTTTGTGGTGTATTCTTCTTAAGCCATTATACTGCAGGTACTGAAGTGGCCAGACCACCGCTGAACCGGCTGACATTTGCCTTTGGTGCCGGCCAGCCAGCCTGTGCAGCGGCGACCGGCACCAGCTTATTTTCGGACCAAGTAGAACTCATTAGTGGAGACCTTGTCAAGAAACGTCCTATTGTTAAGCACAGTAGAGGGAGGGGAGAGGCAGAGCTGGTGGAGCCCACGTCGCTGGATGAAGGTTTGGCCCAGGTGGAGTCAACAGCTGCTCATAAGGTGGGAAACATTAAGCTCCCAGAAAAACTTGACAAGAATCAACATACATTTTGGTGCAAGTTTAGCAGAAATGTGAAGAGGTAAATTGTTCCTGTACATTACAGCCTTAAGGAAGAGCTAGTCATAACAATAAAGACAAGAAACGCCAGGTTATACTTGGTGGGGAGCTGGAGCTTAGGAGAGAGACAGGCAAGTGAAGGTAAACGCTGATGAGAAGGCAACACAGTATTGCTGGGATACATTGTGGATTATCCCAGCAGTGTAGTGAAGACACTGCCTCAGCTGCTGTGGTCAGCGAGGAGCAGTGTGACCCAGCACAACGTCCCTAGTGATCCTGCCCTGCCTGGCAGGAGAGTGAAGGAAGGACACTGGCCATACTTCAGACACCGAGTGTACGTGACAGAGCCGATGAGGTGTGGCGGGTGTCAGAGGTGTGGGCATGTGAGAGCCAGGGGCACAGTTAGGGAGAGGTGAGGCTTGGATCCGGCGTAACCCGACGGGATTATTGTGTGAAGGTGTTCAGTGAGGAGGTGGTGCAGGCTGTCTGGCCCACCTGCTCGGGCGATCATTATGCTGGGAAAATCTACTGTGTCCACTGAGGCCACGGGCGAGGCAGGAGAGAGAGAGAGAGAGAGAGAGAGAGAGAGAGAGAGAGAGAGAGAGAGAGAGAGAGAGAGAGAGACTGCATAAGACAATTCACCCCCGCTTCACAGCCTCGAACCTAGGCCTGAATCAGTCCACGCCGACAGCCTCATACGAACCCGCAAATCTTTCAAAACTTGCTCCATCTTCCAGCAATAAGTATGTGGAAAGTTTCCGAAACACACTTATAGAGGAATGAGGCTTCACAGCCCGACAGCTAGTCTGTTTTACAGAATATATGAATAGTTTTGTAAAAAATCGCGTCGAGAAGCAATTCTGGAAAAGAAAGTCATAGACTTAATTCAGTATAAAGACTGGCACTACATGGGAAATAACAAGACTCTATAGTGGGGAAACACAATGAGCACGTCGGGAGACTATTCGCCTAGAAGAAATCGAAGCTGGTTCGGATCTCCTGGTTTTAACAGAAGAAATGATCAGACGACAATCAGCGACACAGTCAACACACCACAAGACAACAGATGAGACTATCACACCGTATATCGAGAAACTCACTGGAACGCTGTTTTAAAACAGATTCAAATGGTTTTGTGAAGCTGAAAGGTTCCAGTATCACTGAGCGATTCAGAAAATGAACAAATATAACCAACTACAGAACCACGAAATAGTATCAATCAGTCAAGAACATCCAATACAACTACATTCTGAAGGAAACTCGACACAGGCAGCTCCTGGCTCACACGGTCTACCAACCCCGTCGTAACATCGCTAACAAAGCAACGAACGACAGCAGTACCGAAGACTGCACGCACTGCTCACCAACCGGTACCAATGATTCACCAACTTCCATCTCGGGTTCCAATGGGTTCGGAACACACAACACAGGCGTCAACGGACGTGTCGCAGACAGTTTTGTTGACGACGGAGTGAGCACAAGTCGACGGAGGTGAGAGTCACAGGATAACACAGTTACTCCCTGGGTTACAGATCGTACGGTGGACTGGTGGACCATGACTGAGTGAAAACCCTCAGGAAGGTGACATAGTTGCAGGAAACACCACACGACTTGTAATGGATGTTTCAGCGACACTGATGGACGAAGGCGGAATTAACATGTCCACGCAGGTGACAGAGTAATTGTCTCGTTAATTTCTTAAGCTTTTTGTGCGATATGTTTTTGTCCGTATTTTTTGTTTTTTGTTAATCTCCCATCTTGGGTCTTTCAACTACCCAGACTAATGTAAGAACTTTCATCATTTATGATCGTCCAGTGAGATAGTAAACATACCATGATCAGTGTAGCACAAGTCGTAAAAGTTTTTGTTAATCATGGTTATACCTCTCTCTCTCTCTCTCTCTCTCTCTCTCTCTCTCTCTCTCTCTCTCTCTCTCTCTCTCTCTCTCTCTCTCTCTCTCTCTCTTCATAACTCTAACATCTATTAGGAATCCCGGTAAGCCATACCTCACTCTGTTACACAGGATGTCTTTATAAAGTGTGCAAGGCTCAGCCTCCTGTAGGAGTAACGAGCCAGTATCATGTCTGCAAGAGAGAATGATAACTTAAATTCCAGCAGGGCAACAGTTGGGGCCGTACGTCAGCATGGGCCTAAAGACAATCTTAACAATGTGTGGATGGAAACAGTGAGCTGTGTACCAAGAACGAACGCTGGACGCACCGCGCTGCATGTGAATAACGCACGCACTTCGCCGACTCGACCTGGGGAACGTTGGCCGTCGCCAAGCGAGGACTGCCGC